>NW_007578047.1:0-122252 GCF_000690725.1 Stegastes partitus | reverse complement strand
GTCACTGATGTCGCTAGGTGTTTGGCCCAGAAGGGCAAAGAGTTTTTGACAGCAGTGGCGCTACGTATGCTTATGCTGCAAATGTTTGATTGTGAAAGCCTGTGCAAGAGGACAAGAAATAAATCACACTGAACCGGCAATTAAATGACATGAGAGGACAATCAATACTTCAAGCAAGTGCGTCCACTTCATTCCGGGTCATCACTCTCAGTTGCTCAGCACTAGGCTTAGCTCCTTTCGTAAATACGTTAGTCTGAATCAGGGGTCGGCAACCTTAAACACTCAAAGAGCCATTTGGACCCGTTTCCCAAAGAAAAGAAAACACAGGGAGCCACAAAACCCTTTTGACATCTAAAATGAAGATGGTACTGCATAAATTGTTTTTTTACCTTTATGCTATTGTAGTAGGATGAATTGGTTGTCATCTCTCTCCCGCCCTGCTCCTCATCTGATTGGTGGCCGGCGCTGCGGAAACGGCATGTATTTATGCGCCAACTTGACGCACCCCTCAGCGTTGTTACGGTGGCGTGGTTTGTTTAGCGCGCAGCTACATCGCGGTCTTGCGCCATCTTGTTAGCAGCTGTGGGACGCTCAGCTGTGGAAACGTGTGTCACGGTGCTGGTTGGTGGTACTGCTCGCCCTCCACCTCAGACCAGCTTGGGGCGGTCGCCATATACGGAGCTGTATAGACGTCTGTGTCACGGCTCCCACTTTCCCTCATTCCGACTTGCTGCCAGGAGCCACAGTGTGCTGTCCGGAGCCACGAGGGGCAGCCTGTTCAGAGCTGGCTGCCACTCCTTTCAGAGCTGCTGTTTTTCACTGCTATTGGTCTTGCTGTTTTGGAAACGCTGTTGTGCAGTGCTGCTGATCTTCATTGTGCTATTACACTGTTTTTAGGCGCTGTTCTTTAGCACTGTTTTTAAGTGGGTTTATGCGATTCTGTTTCCGTTGTCCCTTTGTTAAGTTCTGTTTGGTTTCGTTTTGGTTCTGTTTGTTGAGCGCACTTTTTGTTTGTCTCCGCTGCTTGTGGCCACGAAGCGGAGGGGTGCCTGAGTTACAGCAGGCCCCCCCCTTTCCGTTGCTGTGAAGTGCACTCTGGGTTTTGGTTTGGCGTATCACATTGGTGTTTTTAGTTGAGCCCCATTTTCCTGCTGGCTGCCTGGTAAGCCCCAGCCCTAGTCTCCCTGTATATTGAGTTTCCTTTTTTTTTTGTTTGTCTACCAGCAACACAGGCAAATTCTTTTAATGAGGGTTAGCTACCTTTTTTATTTCATTGTGTTAGAAATAAAAATGTAATTTGGGAAACACGTCTCCAGCTCATGTGTGATTCGAACCTGTGTGTCCATCAACCGAAACAAACTATTTCCTGGGGTGAAATTCCCCAGGTGGCATTGTCCGCAACTTAAAAAAAAAAGGAAAATTCTCCCGCCCTGCCACACTATATATATATGACCAGACTCCTGACCGCCTGCGAGCGCTTTGGGACGGGAGGAGCTCCTGACAGCACCCACTGCTCATTGAGGACAGTAATGCAGAACGATATGTGTTTTTACAACAGAGTCTCCAAAACGCCAGAAAAGAGTTGCTAGATTTGTCACTAGTTGCTTGACAAAAAAAAAAGTCACAAAGAAGATTTGGAAAGTCACCAGATATAGCGAGAAAGTCACCAATTATGCAACACTGCGTATGCCAGTCGGTGTGGCACAGCGGCAGTTGTGATGCATATATCCATCCATCCATCCATCTTCTCCCACCTGTCCGGAGTCGGGTCGCGGAGGCAGCAGCCTCAGCAGAGCCGCCCAGACTTCCCGATCCGCACACACCTCCTCCAGCTCTTCCGGGGGGGCCCCCATTCATTCCCAGGCCAGTCGAGAGACATAATCTCTCCAATGTGTCCTGGGTCTTCCCTGAGGCCTCCTCCCGGTGGGACGCGCCCAGAACACCTCCCCAGGGAAGTGTCCAGGAGGCATCCGAAACAGATGCCTGAGCCACCTCAGCTGGTTCCTTTCAATGTGAAGGAGCAGTGGCTCTACTCCGAGCTCCTCATGCGCGACCGAGCTCCTCACCCTATCTCTAAGGGAGTGCCCAGCCACCCTGCGGAGGAAACTCATTTCGGCCGCTTGTATCCGCGATCTCATTCTTTCAGTCATTACCTAGATCTCATGACCATAGGTGAGGGTTGGGACGTAGATTGACCGGTAAATCGAGAGCTTTGCTCCCTTGCTCAGCTCTCTCTTCACCACGACGGTTGGGTACACTGATCCGTCTGTCAATTTCACGCTCCATCCGCCCCTCATTTGTGAGCAAGACCCCTAGATACTTGAACTCCTCCACTTGAGGCAAGGACTGTCCACTGACCTGGAGAGGGCAAACCACCTTTTTCTGGTCGAGAATGATGGCCTCAGATTTGGAGGTGCTGATCCTCATCCCGCTCGCCCCACACTTGGCTGCAAACCCCCCAAGTGCACGCTGAAGGTCCTGATTTGATGAAGCCAACAGAACAACATCATCTGCAAACAGCAGAGATGAAATTCTGTGGTTCCCAAACCGAACCCCTTCCTCCCCCTAGCTGCACTGAGAAATTCTGTCCATCAAAATAATGAACAGAACCGGTGACAAAGGGCAACCATGGCAGAGGCCAACGCGCACTGGGAACAGGTCTGACTTACAACTGGCAATGTGAACCATGCTCCTGCTGCGGTCGTAAAGGAAACGGACAGCCCTTAACAGAGGGCCCCGTACCCCATACTCCCGAAGCACCCCCCACAGGATGCAACGAGGAACGCGGTCGAATGCCTTCTCCAGATCCACAAAACACATGTGGACTGGTTGGGCAAACTCCCATGAGCCCTCGAGCACCCGATGGAGGGTATAGAGCTGGTCCAGTGTGCTGCGACCGGGACGAAAACCAGACTGCTCCTCCTGATTCTGAGGTTCGACTATTGGTCATATCCTCCTCTCGAGTACCCTGGAATAGACCTTACCGGGGAGGCTGAGGAGGGTGATCCCTCTGTAATTGGAACACACCCTCCGGTCCCCCTTCTTAAACACAGGGACCACCCCCCCGGTCTGCCAATCCAGAGGCACTGTCCCTGACCGCCACGCGATGTTGCAGAGACATGTCAACCAGGACAGTCCCTCAATATCCAGAGTCTTGAGGTATTCAGGACGGATCTCATCCAGCTCTGGAGCTCTGCCACCAGGGAGCTTTCTAACCACCTCGGTGACTTCAGCCCGGGTGATGGGCGAGTCCACCTATGAGTCCACAGTCTCTGCCTCCTCTTCGGGATTGAGGAGACCCTCGAAGTATTCCTTCCACCGCCCAACGACCTCCTCAGTCGAGGTCAGGCGGTCCCCACCCGCACTAAAAACGGTGCTGGTGGAGAGCTGCTTTCCCTTCCTGAGGTGCCGGACGGTTTGCCAGAATTTCTTCAAGGCCGACCAAAAGTCCTCCTCCATGGCCTCCCCGAACTTCTCCCAGACTCGGGTTTTTGCCTCATCGACCGCACAAGCTGCCGCACACTTGGCCTGCCAGTACCCGTCAGCTGCTTCAGGAGTCCCACAAGCCACGAGGACTCCTTCTTCAGGTTGACGGCATCTCTTACTTCTGGCTGCTCCCACCGGGTTTGGGGATTGCCGCCACAACAGGCACCAGAGACCTTGCGACCACAGCTACGAGCGGCCGCAGTGACAATGGAGGAGAAGAACATGGACCACTCAGCCTCCATGTCTCTAACCGCCCTCGGAATCAGGGAGAAGCTCTCCCGGAGGTGGGAGTTGAAAACTCTGCTGACAGAAGGTTCCGCCAAACGTTCCCAACAGACCCTCACGATACGCTTAGGTCTGCCCAGCTTCTTCCCCTGCCAGCGAATCCAACTCACCACCAGGTGGTGATCGGTGGACAGCTCTGCCTATCTCTTTACCCGAGTGTCCGAGATACGCGGCCGGAGGTCTGATGATACAACTACAAAGTTGATCATCGACCGCCGGCCTAGGGTGTCCTGGTGCCACGTGCACATGTGGATTTCCTTGTGCTCGAACATGGTGCTTGTGATGGACAATCTGTGACCAGCACAGAAGTCCAGCAACAGAATACCGCTTGGGTTCAGATCGGGAAGGCCGTTCCTCCCAATCACCCCTCTCCAGGTCTCACTGTCATTGCCCACGTGGGCGTTGAAGTCCCCCAGTAAAACAAAGGAGTCCCCAGTTGGGGCACGATCTAGTACCCCTCCCAGGGACTCCAAGAAGGCCGGGTCCTCTGCACTGCTGTTGGGCCCGTAGGCCGAGACAGCAGTGAGCGACCTGTCCCCAACTGTGTAGGGATGCAATCCTCTCGTTCACTGGTTTAAACTCCAACACGTGGCGGCTAAGCTGGGGGGCAATAAGCAAGCCCACTCCAGCCCACCGCCTCTTTTTAACAGGCTGAGGTGAGGCCGACTATATCTAGTCGAAATCGCTCAACCTCCCGCACAAACTCCGGCTCCTTCCCCCCCAGCAAGGTGACGTCTTAACAACCAGAGGCTGCGTGTGCAGACCAGGCTGCCGAGGCAGCCCCCCCCCGACCACCACCCAGTCCTCTCTGCACCCGACCCCTATGATGCCCTCTGCGGGTGGTGGGTCCACAGGAGGGTGGGCCCACGTCGACCTTTTGGACTGTGCCCAACGCGACCACCATGCGCTTGCATATGGGCCTCAACCCCGGGCCTGGCTCCAGGGTAGGGCCCCGGCTGCGCCATAATGGGCGACGTCTCTTACATTGATTTTATCCTTTTCATAGAAGTTTTTGAACTGCCCTTTGTCTGTCCTGTCACCTAGAACCTTTTTGCCTTGGGTGACCCTACCAGGGGCATGAAGCCCCAGATAACATAGCTCCTAGGATATTTTGGGCACACAAACTCCCCCACCACGATAAGGTGGCAGTTCGGGGGGGAGATGCATATGTTGAGTGACAAAAAATTAAACGTGTTTTATTTTAATGTAAAGATCACCATAGTCTTCTAATTTAGAATTACATTTAAAAACTAATAAACTAAAATAAAATCCATTTAAATTAATTGGTCATTATTTATTTTCCAAAAACCACAAGGAGCAGCAGCAGAGGTATGAAAGAGCCACATGCGGCTCCGGAGCCACGGGTTGCCGACCCCTGGTCTAAACAAATCAACTGCCCCTGGTCATATTGATGTTCATGTACCTAGAAGTTCAATTCGAGGGAGAGGAGTGGCAGCAATCTTCCACTCGAACCTATTAATCAACCAGAGACCAAAACTTAGTTATAATTCTTTTGAAAGCCTTACTCTCAGTCTCATACACTTGAATTGGAAAGCACAAAAACCAGTTCTGTTAGCTGTAGTATATTGGCCACTGGCCCCCTTCTATGAGTTTCTATTTGAATTCTCGGAGTTCTTAGCTGATTTAGGCTCAGTATAAATAGTCATTTGAGTGGGAGACTTTATAATTCATGTAGATGATGAGAACGGCCGTCCAAAAACACGTTGAGGTTAATTTATGATTCTAAATTGTCCGTAGGTGTGAATGTGAGTGTGCTTGGTTTCTGTCTCTAAGTGTAGCCCTGTGATAGACTGGTGACCTGTCCAGGGTGTCCCCTACCTTCGCCCTAAGTCAGCTGGGATAGGCTCCAGCCCCCTGCGACTCTAGTGAGGATTAAGCGTTGTATAGATAATGGATGGATGGATAGATGGATGGATGAATTGAATAGAGGGAATCATGATGGACATGATACAGAAGGAAAATGGCCAGTTTACTGCAGATCTGCTGGAACATATACTGGAACTCTGTAATTTTGAGGCTTGCTGGCTGTGGAGCTGGCTGGGGATTATAATGCTGGATGCTAGTTAGATTTAGTGCGTCTTGTTTACCAATCACCAGAACAGCATGACCAGCAGCTTGAGTACAATCATAGTATGGGTGTTGGAAATGTTAATCCCTTTCCCAAAAACACCACCTCAGGTCAATCTTTCGACAAAAACACACTTTCTGCACTGGAGTCAAAGAAAACCACTCTCTTGGTTCCTGCCAACATTACAGACCACCTGGGAATTTTACTGATCCTGACCAACAACAGGAGCCTAAGCCTCCTCTGTAGGCTCCAAAGGCTTCCTGGTAAAGCTTTAGTGTCAGTTGTGAAATCTAAAAAAAAAAAAATCCCAGAGTACCTCTAGGCCCAACAACTTCTAGTACAAATTTTTGTAGATACAGTACATGGCATAGAAAAGTCGTTGTTGACATGATCACTCCTTACATTCTCATTCACAAGAATTAGTGGGAAGAGTTCAAGGGGACAAAAGTTGTCCTCCAGCCATGGCCAAAAATTTGTGAATGATCCCTGACCTTTTTCCATTACACCATAGGGGGCTTCCAGTACTGTAAGGGACTTAGCTTTCTCTGCATAGTCCTCACTGAACTGTCTTGAACACTTCCAGACACGTAGGAAGCTTCTGACACATAGGTTGGTGCACTGCTGCTTTGAATCAATTAAACTTTGGACTGAATGCCATTGGTACCCACTAACCTACATACACAACAGTAGTGCAGGACCAGAGGCCCTTGAACGGGGACAGCTTGGCTCCTGCACTGAAAAACTAAGTAAGCATATGATGGATCTCAGGAAAATGTGCCTGCCATCCACATTTATGACATCACTCATGGCTTTGTGCAAGAGGATATTAAACTAAGCTAAAGAGCTTGCATATACTAACAACATAGTACTGAGATCCAGAACCAGATCCAGAAAGGCACACCCACACTGAACTGCATTAAATTACAGTAAATTGATCAACTGTCTCAGGATTCATTATTTACATCTAGTACTGAGGAACATGGAAAGAGTATTCTAACAGATATATAATAGATTTACATGCTGTGATGTTAACCAAGTATAGCCAGCCACTAACTTTTGAGCATCCATTGCATCTACATTTAAAAATACCATTTGTAAAGCATTTTTTTAACATTTGAGGGTGATGATGTTAAAATCCATTTTTGAACAGTACTTGAAGAACTGCTTTAGGATTCTTTGGATGAAAAGGATTTTAATGAAACCCTTAGTTTTAAAAAGAACCCTCGAAGAACCCTTCAAGGCCGGTTTTAAGTAATACCTCACTCTTGAATGAAGAGGCTTTCTTTTTCTTTTTTTTTTTAAGAGTGTGGCAGTGGATCCGTAAGGATAAAGCCTATAAACATGGATTGCAATAACTTGTCCAGCATTCTGCAGAGGGCAATCACAAATTCAGTTCTAGGTAGAAAAAGATTCTCAGTTTGACTAGAATCCTGCATCACTGTTCAACATTTATAATACATATGGATGATATATGTGGATGTCCACATATTTTTGATCATAGAGTATAGATTATTTTGGGACCATACAATGCAAAGATTTGACACATACTGTCATATAAGTAACAATGTTGTGCTGTGAGCATGGAATGGAGATTGTTTGACAGCTAGTTAGCCAAATTTTGAAAGCAACAAGTCAGTAGCCCACATTGTTCCTAGGCTGCAGCACTCCTCTGCCCCCTCTTTGTCTGCAGTTTTTTTATTGCTAAAATCCTTATCCCTGTATAATTCAAAGAATAAAGTTGTTTAGCTCGCAGTCTTCATCCCTCCCCCTTTTTAATCAGGCTAATGGAGGAAACATATATTGCATTGATCCCTCTCACTGTGGTTTTCACAACAAATTGACGACCAGTCTAAGTAAAGGAGCCATCCCACATTTCTTTTTTCTCCTCTCTTTCTCCTCCATCTGCCTTTCCATTTTGTGATGTTTCAATAAGCACAAAGAGGGAAAAAGCAAACATCTTTCACACTGGCAGTTTTGCTGCTCAACTTCACAAATCTCACACCCTGCTTGACTGATGTATAACCTCTGAGTGGCTGAGCTCTTGACCTGTGAGGAGAAGGCTTATATCTTCCCCCTGCTAATCTGGTGAGTCGGCTTCTAGCCAGAACAAGGGCAGCAGGCCAATTCAAAACTCCTGTAACAAATCAGATGGCACCCAGCCAAGTGTCATAAGAAAGAGACAGGTAATAACAATTCACTTACCCCCTATGTAAGAATCACTTCTCCCACAATGCACCTGTCACAAACCCCTCGCTAAGCTGAAGCCATTTCTTCCTACTGTCTGACAGAGTAATTGCATGTTAAATTTTTTTTGCACACTGCTTTTGAGGGATTGTGTTGAATCATGCTGGCAAACTTTTTTTTCCCCCCAAATGAAATCAGATCAAGGTAAAAATGAATGAGCTCATCCACATTTAAAGAATGCAGTGATAGGGCAAGGCTGTGCATTGTATTCAGTGCAATAAATTCAAATCAAACAACACCAACCCCTTTGGCCTGTACTTTACTGCTGACTGAACAGTCAGTCAGTTAGAATCCCTCTCAGACTGGCACTAGAAGTGTGTTTTTACTACATAAATCTTGAAGCTGTTTTGGCTCCCTTCCTTACATGATGTTAAATTTAATGTAATTTTACCTTATTGTTTTATTTTATAAAATAAATGAAAAGAAAACTCAAAGATAATATTAATTTCCCATTTAGAGCATAGTGTTTAGAGCTGTCATTCATAGAGTCTAATTAATTAATTTAAGTTTTAAACACTGGCTTAGCTGAAAAAAAAAAAGAAGTATAATTGATATGTTGCTGTGATGTTTTGTTTTTATGCTGACCTGCCACATCACCCAGTGGAGATCATTTATCCTTCTGCTACATCATTTTTTTATTTCCTTTGTCATCTATCTATCTATCTATCTATCTATCTATCTATCTATCTATCTATCTATCTATCTATCTATCTATCTATCTAATATATTGCCTAACAAATCTGTTAAACCACTTGCCATATCAACAAGAAAACATCAATATTTTCAAACTAAAAACGTTATTATTTATTTGGTAAATTACAAACTGAAACAACTAAGTAGTCCTTTTTCCACACATAACCAAAAAACTTCTTATCTTGTGTGGCCTCCTTTGGCCTTGATAACAGCTTGTATTCTTGCTGCCATCGTTTTTATGTACTTTTCAACTGTCTCTGTTGTTGCTGAATTCCAGATAGTTTCTAGCTGTTCCCACAGACTTGCTTTAGATTTTAGATTTGACTTTTGTGCAATTAATCTTTGAATGTACTACATCCCAAAATTGTTCAATAGGTCTCAAGTCCAGATTCCTTTTTCTTGGTCCAATAATCTCTGCACAGCTTTAAAGTATGCTTGGGTTCATTGTCTTGTTGGTATATGAACCCACAACCAATCAGATTCAGTCCAGAAGGGATTCCATGATGCACTAAGATGTTGTGGTAGACGTTGTGGGTGCAATGCATCTGGCATCAAAACGTTCTCCAGCTTTTCTGCAGACAGAAACACGACGATGCTGACCGAGGAGTTCAAAGTTGATCTTGTCCGTCCAGAGTACCTTCTTCCAGTCATCAACAGTCCAGTCACTGTGCTCGCTGGCAAATCTCTGGATGTTTGCAGGCCTCATAATGGCTTCTCAGCAGCTTGTCTTTCCTCTAAGCCTTGTTCAATCAGTTATCTCTTATGGTCATTCTGGAGACATTCTCAGACTCTGATCTAGAAGCATTCATCTCTGCCTGAAGATCAGCAGTGGTCTGTCTTCTGTCTCTCGTCCTTAAAGTCTTGAGGTGTCTGACATCTGCTTCAGTTAACTTTGGTTTCCTGCCTCTTCCTTGGAGTATCTTGTAAGTACCAGTCGCGACAGTTGACTCCAAAGGCTACTTGGCCACACTTTGTCTTTCCCTGTTTGTCTCAGAGACCATCCAGCAGCATGAAGTGCTTTAATACTGACTCTTTCATTTTCAGTGAACTCTCAGTGTTTTACCATTTTGAACAGGAATGAAGAATTTCAAACTGAATTCACCTTTTTATACATAAATCTGAGCTGGCTCACTGGGCTTCTCTGAGAAGTCAGTTATTAATCAAGCTTAACATTCAACCACTAAAACTATTTTTTCTGTTAAGGAATGGAAGTAAATAACTATAATTTGACATCTTAAACAAGAAATAATAATGTGCTTTATTTTTTTTATTTTTTTCAGTTTTTTGTAAAACAGTGAATTTGAAAATTCATGGATAACAATAATTATATTTTAGCATTAAATATATTGTTTCAGTTAAAGAGCTTTTACATACTGGGGTATTAACCATTACAGAAACATAAAATGTGATTTTGGTAACTACCAACACTATTAATTTAGGGCAGCTGTGGCATAAACCCTACACTGGCTGGTAGTATATCTATGACTTGCTCTTACCAGCACAAGTGGTGCTTTTTAGGGCCAATGCAGTGTTGTTTATTTGACCCAATCCCACATGGGCTACAACACCCTGCAGTAGCATTTGTAAAAATTCACGATGCAAAGAATGTGGATAAATCCACTACGAGAAATAATGCCTGATACAAACACTTTCCTAGTGTGGCCAGCTATTTTAGAAAATTACGGAACCTTTTTAAAAATAAACTAATTGGAACATAAGGATTCTATTATTAAACTCAGACAGTTAACACATTTATTTTGGCTCTTTTCATAAGATTTTTTTGATCATGAGCAAAACATATAACAATAATAGCTTCATCCTTTAAGATGCACCTGCATTTCACAACAATTACAAAAAGACCATGTTATACTACGTTGTAGTGTTTTTACAGCTATAAATCAAGACATCCCAGCTATGACAGATTTCAACAAGCCACAAATTATACAGGGCATGTTGGATAAGAATGCTCCATTTTCATCATTACTTTAATGTACAAGCATGCTGGCAATTTCCAGACTAAGTCCTGAGGTCATTATTCTAATGGTGTCAAATGCTGTCAGAGATATTTCTCTCCAAGTCACTTTACCAGCAATGTCCACTTTGCTCTACAGATATGCTGCAGCATTTTCTCTTGGACTTGGTGATGTTAGAAATGATACATCTAAGTCACTCCCTCTGAGTTACTCGCCTTAAAGACTGATAACGATTCTTGGCCTCTATTATCATTTAAGAGAGATCAAAGAGCAAAATTAGTCCCATTTTTCCCCTTACAGTGACACAAGTGTTGACCTGGGAGAATCCCCACCAGGCCTGCCAGAAATCATCAGGGAAGTAATGTTCAATTATGCACACCGTTTGTTGTATTCCACTGGGCCAAATTAGAGTGAAAGGTTAAGGCAAGACTGAGGGTATCCTTATCACTTTGGTATCACTGTCCTAAAAGGCATTGACCTCTCACTTAGATTATTACAAAGAAACATATTCAGCGTCATAACTCATCTCAGCATGACATATTTCACTCTATATTAGTCTTTTCAGCTTCTAATAGCCACTTCCAAAGATGGCCACCTTACCATTATATGAATACACATATTTCTGAAACTAAAGCAAAAGCCTTTCTGAATTAACATTATTGACTGGGGCACAATTAGATGCTTGTGTAATTGTTAATGGAAGGTTAATGGGAAAGTGTTAAGATAAGGTGTGGGGCTTAAAACACATTTATTGATTTTACAGCTTACTGGTTAATTTTAGAGATGATTAGATATATGCTTCTCTTCACATTTTCATCAATATATTTCATTTTTGCGACTAATGGCTAATTGTGTGCATTTGCCAGAGTTGTGCAGTTTCACATCTGCCGTAATAGATGGCATGATTCATGATCATTTAGAAATAACTATCAATTAATGGGTTTTAACAATTTAGGACAATTTATTATTATTATTATTATTATTATTATTATTATTATTATTATTCAGTGTGCATAATGTATGTAATGCTTGGTGTGTCTACAACCCCAAAAGAGTGTAGCATATATTCTTTTATGTCACAGTATGAATATTAGCCAACACATGCTTGCAATGTGTGTGGACTGTGAGCAGTTCCCTTCAGATTTACAGTTCTACAGTTCTAATACTTTCATACTGGATGGTACAGTTATTTGATATAGTATTCTATTTAGTATCATTCATTTTAAGGTCGATCTTAAATTTTTGCTACGTATCATTATATGCTACCCTTTCTACCTTATCAGTGATGGAACTGGATTATCAGTTTTTATCTGGTTAATTTCAGATTGGTCTTATCTGAATAACATGTGCACAGTGTCACTGAAGTTGAGTTTCACTACACAATATCTGTAATATATCTGCAGCTAGTTAATTTGGGTTACAACTTGACACCTTACAATGAATTGCTTCATGCTCTATTTGCATCCCTTGTATTTTGTCCTGCTCGCTGTTTAAAATGAGGGCATCACTATCTGAGCAAACCAATATAATTCAAGACTCATCATGTCAAGTTCCATTTTTAATGTGCTTTAATATCAGATGAGAAAAATGGACACTTGTGTTAAAGACAACCCTGCATCAGATCCTGTTTTTATACTGAGTGGCAAAGTGCTTTACCCAGGTATAAAATAAGAAAGTATGAAGGCAATATAGATCTCATCTTGATGAGATGCAGTATTAGAAACAATAAATGGCACATGACAGGCAGGGTTGTCATGAATGAGGTGAATTGGCTGCGGCAATACTAAGCAAAAAGGGGGAAGGAAAAAAAAAAAGCCTACACAGAGTCCTTCAAGCACTGAGTCACTTTCAAAGGCACTTTAGCGAAGCTTCTCCTTTGAAAATCCCTTTCTTTCGTTTCACATCTGAGAGAATCGTTGTTGGTGTTACAGGTGGCACAAAGGTGAAAAGGCATTGGAGAACCTTTCAGAATTACCTTGGCTGTCCACCAGAGTTTTACCGTTCATTTTTGAGAAGTGAAGTAAACCTCTGAGGCACAAAAATTGATTTAGAGTGAGAGCATCATAGTGGGTTGAAATATAATAGGTGTCTGAATGCTGCTTTGGGGTGAGAATTGATTGAAAGAGAATGAGATAACATTTTTCCAATTCAGAGAACTCTGATTGAAGAAAGAAATCCTTCAAGAAATCTTACATGATTATTGTCGTAGAAGGAATACAAACTCTAATGTTACACATCTTGTAGGTTGTACATTTGTTCTTTGAAAACTGTCTGTGTGCGTAAGATTCATTTATAATATCAAAAGAGCACCTACTATTGAGAGCATCTATTCTGAACCTAGAGCTAAGGTGGACAAAAAGCAGTGGCATCAATTCAGCAAGATTAAAAGAAAACCTACTGTACTATTGAGTGCATCAATTCTAGAGTACAAAAGAGGTAGGTAAGTGTCGAGATGAGGAGAGGGCTGGCTCTAGTCTCTACATAACCTCTTGCCCCAACACAAAGCAGTGGTTTGAACCTCTCAGAGCAGCCACATTCATACGGATAGGCTTGTCTGCATGCTAATTCCAGGGAGATACAATTTGAAGCACTAAAACCCTCAATGTCACATGCAAATCACGTCTCTATTTAATTCCACAGACACAAACTGTCAAATACTGCAGTGATCAGTTTGTAGGAAGAGTGACACCAGTACTGATTAAAAAGAGCATGGAGGAAAAGGCATGGTGAGAGAGAGAAAAAAAAAATACAGTCACAATCCTATATCCAGCACAAATCCCTTTTGTGCCCCTTTAAAATGATGCGTTTCATTAAAAAAGATTGCACCTCATGTCTGACTGAGGTGTAGCAAACAAGCTTAAATGATGGTCTTTGGCTCCAGCAATAAACCACAATTTTACACTTTGGTCTCTTCCTTTGCTCTAAATAATATCTTTTAATCCTCACTTGCAAGTGTTGGGAAGAGATAAAATGTGGTCAACATTGTGAGTCACATTTTGCTGGTGTGTTTTCACAACTATTTAATGAACTACATTTTTCCGCATAAGGTTAGGAAAATGGGAAAGGTAGGGCCGTGTGGAAATGTTCATTTGATGTTGTCTCAAGCGTATGAATTCATTTCTTGCCTGGAAAATGGCTTGAAAATTATTATTTTCCTATATTGCCTGGAAAGGGCAGACACATTTTTGGGTACATTTTGCTTTACTGTCTTTCAAAATACATACGATTAACATATATTCTATAGGAAGGAAGAGAAACACCATATGTCATTTATGCAAATACTAGATGTTTATACTCAAAGGAACATTTGTTGTTATTGGGCTGCAGCAAGAGGGAGTTTGACATGAATGGTTGTTTATACCATGTGTACCCTATTGTAGACATTTTTTACATTCAATCTCCTACTACTATTTAGCCTGATAACCAGGCTAAACTGGTTTCACACTATACTTTCAGCACACCTACATTTTCTACTAAATGGTGATTCAGAGAGCTCACATTGAAAACCCAGGAGTATGATACTTAAGGAGATTTTATTGTATGTCTGTCCACGAGAGATTGAAGATCGGATTATATGACTTCAGATCTGTTTACTCAGCTACATGCTGGTCTCAAATATGTTCATGTCCCTTCAAAGACCTTTGTCTGCTTTTCAAATATAAACATGGAAAGGATATATCCTTTTTTGATAGTTTCTCATTCCTCACCTCACCAACAAATTGTTACAGTTTGCCAGTAGAAACGATCAAATAAGGAAACTGGCACAGCCTCTGACATCCTTTTTATTTTAGTTGTTTTCTGTTTGGAAGAGAAGGGGACTTTATAGTTTTATTTTGTACAAACCAGTCAGAAGTGGGTGATTTAACTGTCCTGTTACCGTCTTTAAAGCAGTTTATAGAACTAGTTACAACTAACAGGAACCTGTACTACTGTGTCTATCTCATGACAAGTGTCTCCATTTTACAGTCACTATTAATTGTAGATGCATTGGAAAAACAGTTAGTAAACACATCATTTCTTAGTTGTACTTTGGCATTACTGAGTTCACACTGGTAAACACAACCTCCAGGAAACTGCCCCATGCTTGCACTCTAAATTCAGACTTGACAAAAGCTTTTATCCTTTTCAGCTTTTCTATGCTAACTACTACACGGATGGAAGCATCACAACCTTCCCAAGTGCTGCACACTCATGAGTCCAGGCTGACCAAGTTTAGCTTGAAGCATTGCAGATGGTGACTGACTGAACTCGGTTTTTCCCCTGGGGCCTACCACAACTTGTTGCTGAAAGTGTTCAGGTGAACAGATCTATGACATCAAAAATCTGCTTTAGAGAAGAAGAAATACTACGTCTAGAACTACCTATAATATTTAATTCACTTAAGTTTTATTTATATAGTGCCAATTTACAACATATTTCATTTCAAGACACTTCACATTGTAAGGTGAAGACCTTACAAATTTGGGGTGGGGAGGGGTAAGCAGGATAATGAAGCCAGTGACTGCAGATCAGAGACGTGTAGCTGTAAATCCAAAGACACCTGCAGAGAGAACAAGCACAGACTATGGGAGCGAGAAGCAACAAAGTTAGTGACATGTAATGATGGTTTATAACTGTTTGGAAGAGAGAAATGGGGGAATAGAGTAGAGAAGCCCAGTGCATCATGAGACGTGTCCTGGCAGACTAGACCTTTAGCGGCATAACTGAGGGACGGCTCATGTGACCCTGAGACAAATTCCAAAACATTGTCTCAGTTGTCATAAAATGTGTTTACCGTTCATAATCCTTAAAGAAAAAAATATTCATTCTGGTAACTGCTTAACAAAATATTTATATTTCCCAAAAATAACTTACATTTCATACCATACATGACAAAAATGATAGGAGAGACAATCAGAATGGTAAATCAGCATCTCTAACAAACTATAGTCTGATTTTTGGTTTTCTGAAATATAGTATGACTTGAATAAAACAACCAGATTGGAAACCATTCAAACACATCATTTGTGAAACATGACATTTGAGACATAAATACTATTGCTATATATTATAATACTATATTTTGCTATTTATGCTTTGAGGGAAAAATCCAAACTTTTTTTTTAAAAAAAGGATAGTAATGACAAATGATAAGGAACCCAACGAAGAGCATTTTCAGTTAGAGAGTGGGGAAAGAAGAATAACAGCGAGGCATGGAGAGGGAACAAGAACCTTAGAGATAAAAACATAAAGAAAATCCACCTATTTCCTGGGAACAAGAGAAGGATCCTAAAGTCACTACAATCACAGCAAGTTCTCTGCTAACTACAAATCACAAGCCCTCATTCATCCATTGCTTTGGTTACTGTCCTCTGGACAATATGGTCAATCCTTTTCTGTTATGTGCTGTCCCATGAATTTAGTACCATTGTGGGGAGAGAAGCAGAACCAATCAAACCCCAGCAACCAGCAATCAGTCTGGGACCCTTCAGCCAGGGCATCCTATGTACCTCTGAACACCCCCCCCTCCTTAAAAAAAAAAGCCACACGCCCGGCTAAATCAGCATTTGAAGACACTCAATAGCAGGCTCCCACCCTCTGGAGTTGGACTATGCAGGATGACAAAATGGTAGCGGGATGCAGCCATCACGGACACCTTCCAGCGGATACATTTAACTTCTGTCACTTGCACTTCAATGCACAATCAATTCCACCCTTTCTTAATGCTGACACCTCAGTGCCATGAAATACTCTCTCTCTCTCTCTCTCTCTCTCTCTCTCTCTCTCTCTCTCTATCTATCTATCTATCTATCTATCTATATACACACACACATATATATAGTTGTTTGCTTTTACATCTGCTGTCAAAGTTATTGATTTCATGTTGTGGACTGTGGGCTAGATGAGAGCTCCTTTTCATTGACTTGTTTGATTTGAAACTAATTACCAAAAATAGACATTTAAAGGAAGTCAACAAGAGCGGGACACTCAAAGAACATATGATCAGCTTAACCATGGGTTGCTAAGATGTAATTGCATCTAATAAATGGCTGTGATTCTCCCACTATCAAGTCTTGCCCCCCCCCCCCCCAACCAGTGATCAATGATTAAGAGGAGCACAAAAACAAACAAACCAAGAAAAAAGCAGGAAAGGATATAAAACTATAAATTCAAAAGTGATAGTGCAGTTAGCAGATGTGAGAATGCTGCCACGAACAATTCTTGGGTTCAAAAATGCTGCTAGAGTTTTCCATTTGACACTAAAAGCTAGCAGGTACATAACTATGACTGCACCTCTTACATCCTTTAAAGGCCTTTTGCATGTTGATTTACAATGTACATCTGAATTATTACAGCACTGTGTTGCTGGTAGCTCTTTCCCATGGGTGACAAAATGCCTGCTATTTTTCAGCTAAAATATGCATGGTAGTACATTTTTCCTGTGTGCTTCAGTGATTACAAGCCTACCTTTAAGACTGGACTGAGGAATAAGCGAAAATTAGTCAAAGTGCTTTTAATTTCGCAATTACCATACACCCGTATGAATGAGATGACATAATTGCAGTCTCCTCATGACATTCATCACTTAGTGGAGAGATTGAAGATGTCATGTTTGTCCCATAATTATCTATTCCAGCATTAGTGTCTGGGATAATTAATAATTACCCTTCATGTCTTACTGTATACACTGGAATCTGCTGGGGACGTGTAAGCACTGCACATTTCCCCTCTTATGCTGTCCTTTTTCTGAGGGGAATTGCTTTGTCTTGCACTTTTCTGCTTTTCACAAGCCTGCCTCTGTGTTGCTGTCAATTTTCTCCAAATTGCAGTAATGGCTGATGAGATTTGATCACATTGTGCACACACCGTCTCTTGGCTCCAAGTGACATGGGGCAAATAGTGCACATCCACAGCATGTTACCTCACCTGGTGGTTTATTGCTTTGGCTTCATCTTAAGAGGGTGCTACTTCAAATTTTGTCACAGTAAGAAAGTATTTAGCAGGAAGAGACACTTGGCATATTTCAGATTCATCCACATTTTTAGTCTAATTTTATGAGAAAAAAAAAAGTTATTAAAACAGCATGCAGTTCACAACACTTTTATTTGCTATTCTGGTCACAACATTGTCACAGATCATGATCTCACAACAGTGGGGTGTTTGCTGAGGCCTCTTCAGCCCATTCAATAAGAAAACACAAAGGAGATCGAGCCGTTGATAAAGAGAGGTGGATAATCCCAGCAGAGTGATAGAGGGATGTGAATTACAAGCAAATTAACAAGCAGTTAAAGTAGAAAAACAATGATTTCGTACATGAAACATTCAGTTGGAAGAGAGATAGCAGCCATTAAAGACTGTATATTCTCTATAAGTAATGTCAGCTGTCTAAGGTTAAATGGAATTTGGAGATAACTACTCGTTGGCACAATTAAGTATATTTAATTTTTAAAAAATTTAAAAAAAGTTCATTATCTTTCGTAAAGTTTGGGAGGTGGTGTAAGTTGATAGCGGCTAGTTAGAAAGTTGAATGTTCTTTTGAACGTTTTTGCTCTTAAATCAACATTTCTTTCCACAGTGAATCCCGTCACCAACAAAACCACAACACAGAATGCTGGGTCCCGTCTTCACAGGCTCCATAAACACATTCTAATATTTTTAAATTTTATTTAATTTTTTTAACCAAATCAGTTTTGAGATGTGCTTGCTCAGAGATTTTAAAATGCTGCAGATAAATAACATGGTCACATTTGAAAAAGAAAATTGAATCTTGGGAGAATTTAATTCTGTTTTTTTTTTCTTCCTAACAGAGATAATTGCAGAGTGGACCATCTGAACATGTTCTTTTAAATCTTAACTATGTGAGGTGTGGTCACCAATGGTGGTCAGTTATCTGGTGATACAATTTGGTTCAATTAATTTAGAATAGTTTCAAGACTTTTGTTAAAAATGTAGTAATAATTTGGTAACCAAGGTCTAGAAGAATTATGAGTCTAAATAACAGAGCAGACCAGTATGTGTAAACTCCACTGATTGAGGGAGTTTGTCGTTCAGACAAAATATTAATCTGTGACAATAAAACAATCTGAAGATCAATGTAGAATTCTTTATAAAAATTCAACAGGAAAGCCATCTGGCCCTTTATTTGTTGGCATGAAATTCATTGTAGCCTGAGCCTGTTTTTGTAAATGGTGAATTGGAGTATTGTTGATCTATTTTAGATCATTTAGGTAACTTGATCTTTTAGAGATAGTAATCCAGTTTATTTTGTGAATGTGTAGTTGGGTTTTTTGTGAAATTCCTACAAAGCCTGGTTGATTTCTATTGGATGACAGGTTATGTTATTGTTTTACTGATATGAAGTATATACTTTGACCTCTCTCTCTGCTTGCTCCTTCTTTAGTTGATGGACATGTTATTTATTTGGTTTATTATTAAAATCATCATGCTTTTGTCTGATATGGTTACACTTTCTTCTGATTTCATCTAAAATGTTGAGATGTAGTTTAGTTCTTTATGCAGTTACTTGTCTCCAATTATTCTCTGCAGACATGATCTCATGTAATGCTTTACGTGTTTCTGCTTCCCTCTCAAGTTCTTGTATGTGCATCGGGTTTTCAGGTTTTTTAAATGTTACATATGAAAATAAATAATCCTCCTAAAGTGGCTCTTTTTTCCAGATAGGATTGATGCAGGGATCTTTATTTTCTTTATTTAATTTGTAATCCATCCACATATTCTGGGTTAAAATTCTTTATTATGAAGTAAAGAAGTATCAAATTTCCATTGTTAAAGTTAAGTTTTCCCTACCCAATTGAGGAATGAAGTAATTTTTAGTATGATCTGTATGTTAATGGAAAAAAGGACACTGTATTCCCTTTTCAGGGTCTTTTTTTTTAAGCAGAGTCAAAGCATTTTGTAGAATTTTGTGGTTTTCATTGAGATGTTTTTTACCCTGCACTTGATGTGTTAAAAAGAACATAATGGATATATAGTGGTCTAATGGTGACTGAGTCCTGGGGATTGCTTTTGTTTGTAATGCAACTATTAATTAGCATTTCCCATATTACGGCATGTTTGGAAAAGGCTCCTGCCAAACTTATTATGTTTCCAACCAGCGTTAGTATTATAATAATTCCCTGATGAGACAATATTGTAGTGTTTAATAGTCAGTGTTTACACCACATTTGTTGCCACTAGACAAAAACTAAAAACTGCTGATAATGATTGGTTCTGGCAACAGCGAATGCTTTTATGTAAATGTCTGTCCCTAAAATGTGACCTGGAAACAAAGGCAACTTAGTGGTGAGTGTGCAGCTAAATGCATTAGTGGATCAATTAAACACTAGTCTTCCTCTGCTTTGGTTGCTATAGCAACTGACCTGCAAATGCAGAGAAAACGGATGAAAATACAGAGAATGTACATAGGAACCCCTCATGTTACATGCTTTCAATTTGTCTTCATCATGAAGAACAAATATTTCTCCTTAGGTGAGATTCCATAATAATGCCTTACTCATACAAATACTATAAAGCCACAACATTAAAATCACACAAAACTGTAGTTTTATTATGGCATTTAAATCAGGTTTGTTCAAATGTACATCACATCATATCTGATTAAGGTTTTAATTTTAGTTGTCACAGCACAGTGAAGATGGTTATTGTTCAATGTTTATGTTGGTCTCAGCAAAAAATCTGTTTGAGCATGTGCAGTGATGTCATGGTGTCATCATGTGTATAACCAGTTACATGTACAGTGTTGTTTGTACTAACATGCTTCAAATCAGGAAGTTAGGTTCAAATGTTAATATGTTTAAAATTATGTCGGTCTACAGTATTTGCCCTCAATCAACAAAATTGAAATGTATTGTTTAAGCTAAATTAATTAAAGATATTGTTAAGAACCTGAAACAATTGTGATCACAGTAAAAAGTGAACATTATTTACAAATCAATAAAACTACACAGACATTAGTTTCACACCAAAGCTGGATGTGCTACACATCCATCCTCTACACCCTTATTTCCCTGTTTGCTACTCAACAGAAACACTGATGCTTAGTGTTGGCACTGCAGATTTGCCCACTGTAAACATTAGGAATGCTTGACAAACAAATACATACAGATTTCTTATTTGCATGTATTTGGTGCACTACTGACAATTGATATTCTGGTTTTTATGATGTCATTGGATTTGGACTTCACACCTTATGCCATTCAAACCAGAATTTCCACGTCTAACAGCTTTCATGAAGAGGACAAAATTATAATAGCATGAATTAGAAAATGTTATATAATCAACCACAAAGTATGATAATGTTTATAGTGTTGTATGCTGTTTTGTTTTTTTGTTTTTTGTGTGTTTTTTGGTTTTTTTACTAACAAAACAAATGCATGAGAAAAGTGTATACTGTCTGTGTGTGCTTGTATGTGGGTGTTTTATATGAGGTGACACAAGTCCCCTAAAAGACATACATGTCTGTACTTTTAGCATATGTATTTGTGCATAATCCATGTTGCACTGCAGGAAAAAGACCACCAGCCTCATGATCTGAGATATTCAGCCTCTTGTGTGCTTAAATGTATATTATGTGAGTTGTGTTTGAAGGATCACGTGCACACGTTGTCCTCTAACTCCCCAGTGTGTGTGTGTGTGTAGGTGTGTGTGTGTGTGTGTGTGTGTGCCTCCGGCTCATGGCTGTGTTGCATAGTCTGACACCGCGACATAATAATGAGCAGAATGTTGAACCAATCTTCATGTCTGTGCACAGTGGCGAGACAATGGATGTCATCTGGCGGCAAAGAGAATTTGTATTGAATATGGAGAAATGTAAGGCAATTAGGTCAGGGAGAAATGCAATTGATGGTCACATGAGCTACCAATGCATATGCCTTCAGCACATTTGTAACTCTTGAGCTGTGAATAAATCATGTCAAGGTTGAATGCTGAGAGATTAATCATCATAAATTTAAGAGGAGAATGAGGGAGCTGAGGGATTTCTGGGAGCTAGATTTAAACACAGAGACAAAAAATAAGGATGAAGTATTAATTTTGCTCATCTGGAAGCTGTAGTGAAGTGTACTGACTTCAAAATTTACTAGTTGACTAAAAACTGTGAGAGACTGGGTTTTCTTCCATTCTTGTGTTTGTTGTACAAGCAAATCAATTAACCACTGAATTTACATTCAATTAAAAAAAAATAACTGTCTGGTTACTGTAAAAATAGTTTTAATCTCATAGAAAAAACAACTTGTTTTGTTGTTCAACCTTTAAATCACTTTGTTCCACTATCTCTGGCTCTCTGGCTCAAGTGTAGGTGTCATTAGTTGGACACCTGAATTAAGAATTGTTAACTCAGTACCATGGTTCTGACAAAGTAGAATTATTAATCATTTTCTGGGTTGGGGCAAAACAAAGAAATGGTAGCTCTAAGGGGCATCATGTAAAATTTTTTGCCCAAGGACCCAAATGAATTCAGTCAGCCAGGAGTGTTACTTCTGAGTGTTAGAAGAATGCAACAGCATATCCAACAGAAACATTCAACTTTAACATAGTTTAAAAACAACAATTTCTGGCGATTTATTCCGAAAATAAGAAATTCAAATTACATCATAGTTTTTAGCTACTTAACAGGAACATCTTTTTTTTTTTTTATTTGACATGTTGTCTCTTTCTATGAGTAGGTGGTTCTTTGTATGTATTGATCCGTGTTAAATATTCATTATAGGTTCCAGGCGCAGTGACTAGTGGTGGTGCTGTTAAGCAAACTCTTTTTTTTCTCTGTGTGACAAAGGAAGCTTAGAATCCTTATCGTATTGCTTCGTATTTCTGGTGGCTACATTAAGATTTATTTTAAGGAAAGAGGAGGGACCTCGTAGTTACATCCAGAATTGTAATATTATTTAGCACTTAATGCACTCAGTTCAGATACAATGAAATCCATTGTCTAAGGCAGTGCAGCACAGCTAATAAATCTTGTGTGTGTCTGTCGAATGGCTGAATCTGAATACTGTTGTGGTCGGTTATTTGGTTCCCCTACTTAAAATGCGCCAAAGGACCAAAGTATGCTAATTGTAATGATAAGTTCCCTGCAATTTTGTCTCTGAGGATGAGATAATTTTCTCAAACACAGCACCCTTCAGATAATTCTGTGGATGGAGTGTCTCATCTCAGCTGAAGTACAGGGGTCATTAAGTGTTGTTGTGAGGAGCTAACTGTGGGGATGGACCAAAGCCTGCCACCTCCCTCCACTCCTCCCCCCACCATTCCCCACCATCACTTCTCCACATACATTTAGTTCTTCCACTGCAGTGCCTGTGCCACGAGAGCTACTTGGGTGTAGTATTGTAGAGCAGCATGCAATTTTTTGCAATTTTCTATATTTGGATTTTAACAAGACTCAAAAAGAGTAATTCACATAGGACCTTATGTAAGAATGTGACAAAAATTATCTTAACTTTTCCATTAGGGCAAGATTTTTCAAGATACTACCATTGCCAAACCACTTTATTGTGTTACCACTAATAAGACCCTTATTACAAAGGCAAACAACAAAGACATGTTGGTGCCATGAGTGCCATCAATTCATAAAGAGAATCTATTTTTCCTCGGGTGAGGGAGTATTTATTGCACCTCCAGCCTGGGGAGTGGAGTGCAGAGCGCTCTGCTAGAGGCCCAAATGGATTTTCAACTATGGACCCTAAACCTTTCAACCCACAACGCTGCTGAATAGCAGTTAGAGGTTGCCATGCCAACACCATCTAGAGGGACATTTCAGCTGCATGCAAGAGAGAGCTTGGCCAGATGTCTTCAACAATTTGCTCTGAAAAGATTCACCATCCGCCACGCTCATTAGAGAGCAGCAATCAGAGGAACAGGGAGATATGTGGCTTTCCTGTCTGGATGGCACATCTCTCCATCTCTCTCCCACCTTTAGAAAAAAGAGAAGATGGCCACTAAAACATGGCAATCCTCTCAGATGTGCAACCTGTTCTACTGGCCCTTTCGGCTGTATATTTTCTAAAATATTTATGTCTTATTTCTGCATCTGTGACATGCACAGTTCAGTGTGCAGCTGACACGCTCTGGCAGTGCACAGAGGCATCTGGCCAACACAGAAGTGTGCAAGCAACTTTGTGAATTATTAATGGTATAAATCAACACCTGTGGTGTGGCTGACAGTTTACAGAAGCAAGGAGGCTGCTGCTGCTGTCGGCCTTGGGAAAGCTCTCTGATCACTCAGACCAACAGATAGGCCAGCACTCCTATCTCAGGATAGAGACAATTACCACAACTCCTCCAGCCAAAATTCTGTGTTTTACAATCACATGTCCACTAATTTTCTCTTGTAATCAAGACTACCTTCAAAGAGTCTTGTGACTTGTAAAAAAAAAAATGCCTCTAACTTAAAACGCCTGTGATGCTTTGAACTGTGTTTTATTGCTTGTATTATTATAAATTCTCAATATTATTTTATTACAATATCTTTAAAACTGTGGTAAAAAGAAATCCTGTCAGATGCGCTGGAAGATTACAGTTTTTAGTTTTACACAGTTGCTGTTTATCTGTATGGAACTTCCCCATATTTATAGAAAAAGACTGCTTTTCAGGCACACAAAATATTAACAGAAAATGCTGCTGCTTATAGTCAAGTTTTGACATTTTAAAGCTCTTACAATACATTTACTTTTGTTTCCAAATGTGACTGGATTGTCAACCATTCGATGTTGGAAACTACAGTGTGGCACCAAACCGTTAAAGGCCACAGAGGCCTAAGCCTTACCATGCATCAGTTAATTAGAATCAATGTGTTTCTGTTATTTCAGTTGATATTCTGCTTTTTGTCAACTCATGAGTGAAGCTGCAGTACTGAAACTGCTTCTGTTCTTTTGGTCAGCACTGTTAGCTCAATCTCCTTTCAAAGTTTTTCTGACTAATCCACCTGCTCTTGGCACAGTTAAAGCGATGACATGTCAATCTGAATGCAGGTTTATTAACAGCAAAAGCCCTGGTGTCTGAATTGATCATGACAGTAGCCCATTCTGACAGATGTATGTAAGCTTTGTGGTCTTGTAACATTAAACTATCTCAAAACTGTCTCAGGACACTGAAATTGGTCACATTATTATATTTTGTTGAAAGGCCAGCTGCAAAAGAATGGACATTAAAATCCTATAACAAGTAAATACGCCCTGCCCAGTTCTAACCAGGCAAACCTCAATTACCTCTATAGCCAACATTTTTTTAAAGTCTCACTTTCTACACCATCTGCACATGACAACTAGGTAGACACAATTTGAGGTTGTGGTTCGTAGAAAAGTGGACAGTGCAGTCCAGTCTGTTACACACAAGTCGAACAGCTTACTAAATACTTATTGACCATCCTTTCCTCACAAAGTTACCTCTGATATTTTTACATAAAAGAACACAAAGTTACTACAAGTAAGATAGCACCTTTTTTTTTTTTTAACTCTTTCAGAAGGTAAGACATTAAAACCACAACAAACCAAAACAAGGTAGCAGTAAAAAAATTTAAGGGCTTGAGAGTTCACATTAATAGACTGTCAGGCAGTAATGGAGCTGATTTTTCAGTAGACTTTTCAGTTAACTTTAGGTGTCACACTCACAGCTTAATATTATAACTGTTGTCCCTACAGTTAAATGGTAAATGGTCTGCACTTATTTAGTGCCTTTCTATCTTAGTGGTACTCAAAGCACTTTATAGTGTGTTTCTCATTCACCCATTCACACAGACATTCATACACCACTGGCAAAGACAGTTGCCATGCAAGGTACCTGCCCGCCATTGGGAGCAGCTTGGGGTTCAGTGTCTTGCCCAAGGACACTTTGACATGTTGGGGCTCGGGGATTGAACTTTGAGAAATAGCCAAATAATCCTCAAAATCCTTTTCCAATCAGCAACATGTTTTGCTTTTTGTTTCTTCATCATGTAGAATGACATACGTGGAGAATTTGACACCTGGTGCAGTTTTCACATTTAACAGAAGTATAAACCAGCATGATTTTGTGACAGGGTAGCACGGTGATGCAGCGATTAGCATTGTCGCCTCACAGCTAGAAGGTTCTGGGTTTGAATCTTGGTCTGGGATCTTTCTGTGTGGGGTCTCCATGTTCTCCCCGTGCAGCGTGGGTTCTCTTCGGGTTCTCCAGCTTCTTCCCACAGTCCACAAAACATGTTGAGGTTAATTGGTGATTCTAAATTGTCTGTAGGTGTGAATGTGAGTGTGCTTGGTTGTCTGTCTCTAAGTGGAGTCCTGCGATAGACTGGTGATCTGTCCAGGGCGTACGCTACCTTCAAGCCCCCATGTCCCTACAAAGGAAAAAGCAGTGTATAGAAAATGGATGGATGAATGGATTTTGTGACATAACAATTTAGTGATCACTGATGTGATGTGGAAATATGGACTTCTCAATAAAATATGAGATATCCAAAAACATTTAGTACTAGCAATGTTTGGATATTAATAGATTCATCATTTTTCAATGAGGGCTGCAGGGTGGCGCAGTTGGTAGCACTGTTGCCTCGCAGCAAGAAGGTTGCCGGTTCGCGTCCCGGTGGGGGCACCGGAATCTTTCTGTGTGGAGTTTGCATGTTCTCCCCGTGCAGCGTGGGTTCTCTCCGGGTTCTCCGGCTTCCTCCCACACAGTCCAAAAACATGTTGAGGTTAATTGGTGATTCTGGATAGTCCGTGGGTGTGATTGTGAGTGTGCTTGGTTGTCTGTCTCTAAGTGTGGTCCTGTGATAGACTGGTGACCTCCAGGGTGTCCCCTGCCTTCGCCCTAAGTCGGCTGGGATAGGCTCCAGCCCCCCCCGCGACCCTAATGAGGATTAAGTGGTGTATAGAAATGGATCTTGGTTTCAGTCATACTAACCTGTGTTACAGCATATATAACTCAAGAGTTAAAAGAGTGTTTAAAGTTTTGGGTTTTTTGTTTGTTTATTTTTTGGCTTTGTTTTGACCTCACTTTATAATCCAGTGCTATGTGTCCTAAAATAGAACTCAAGTGAAGCCATATGCAGAAGGATGATTTAGGTTGCTAACAATTTCCTCAAGGTCATGAAATCAAGACACAGAAATGGCACAGCAGCACAAAACATACTGTATATAACTTCTACATGCTTTCTTTCATCTATCATGACTGACTTCCTAGACTAATAAATTACAGATTGGCTTTACTTCTTGTCTTTCATTCCTCTTCCCGGTGGGCAGCTTGCTTAACCTGCCTGAAAGTCAAAGGTAGTCCATGCTGACTATCTTTTTAGGCAGACAACATCTTGTACATCTAGCAATATGCTGTGTCCATCCATCCATTATCAATACACTGCTTAATCCTCACTAGGGTCGCAGGTAATGCTGTAATTCTCTTGGAACCAGTTAAACAGAATCAGATGCCCTGGTTGAATTTTTCACAAATAATTCATACAACACTGGCCTTGAGCTCAGGACCAAGCAGTAACTTCCAGCGCTGACAAATGAAGCTAACACCACCAAAATGCCAAAAACTGCAGCTCTTTAAATAACCGCTTGAGGCTGTCTCAAAAGCAATCCTCACACTAAAATAGCCAAATTTACATTTCGTTTTGGTCTCTATAGCTAATTTCCCCATGACAACTATACAGGTTCTAATTTTTAGGTAACTCAGCCTTTTAACCTGTATCAAGGCTTAAAATTGTTATAACTATGGGTGCTTTGAGTGACAGGTGTGTGCAGTCATAGGACAGCTTGTGGCTCAGATGCATTTGCATTTGCTGTGACCCATCTCAGCTCCACTCACGCTCCACCTCTTTGCTCATTTTTGGATTAGCCAGGAATTAGGAGTAGTCAGGCCCTGCCAAGATGATGACAACCTTACTCACCACACTGAGCTTTAAAACTGCTCATCAGGTAACCTATGGGTTCATCCATCTTTATATACAGTCAGTGGTTTGGGCTTCACGGCCTAAACCTAGAAACTGTGTGTGGGGAAAAGGGAAGCAGAGTGAACACTCCATTTTTAATGGGATGAGACTCTTCATGGCCTCTAGTAGGTTGTTTTATGTGTGGAGAATGTACCGACCAGGTCTTGCATGTTAAAATGATGTGGAGTGAAATGGACTGCTCAATAAACACACTACTCCATGCACACATACAGATAGTAGCAGTAAAACTGACTGGAAAGCACTCCAGCATTGCAGAGTAACAGCCACAGTCTCCTTGCAGTGATGCTGCAAAGTAAGGGATGGCCTTGAAACTAAGCTGTGACTGATTTCATTTTATCCAGTCCTCTGCCTGCAGGACTAAACGAAGTAGCCACACTTGTTCTATGGACATAATCAACACAAGTTCTGAGAAACTGTTCATTAATATGATGCTCACATTAAGAATTCTTACAAATTTTGTTTGTTTGAATGTTGTTGAAATGCTGCTTTTTTATTCAAAGTATTTTACACAGGAAAAGACATTTGACTGTAAATAATAATAAGTGATGGGGCTACCTGGCTCTCCCACAGATTTTGATTCCATCTTGGCGAGCACTCAAACCTCTCCTGTCAACAAGCCATACAGCTCCATATTCATGCCCACTGCAGACTACCTTCAAGATATTGCAGGGGCAGGTCAGCAGAGGTCAGACTACTTTATGGTCAGAAGCCACACCTTGCTGCTGTACTTCTGACACGGCCCGTGGCTGGTCCGCTTATTCCAGAATGGGAAATGCAAATGTTGTTGAACAGTATCACAGGTGTGAGTTTCTGAGTAGTTGAAGCTGGTGAACTGGGAGTTGCTATCCACATATGATGACTTTTCGGGCATTTGTCTCTGCCAAAACAGGGGAGAGCTCTGTGTCTTGTCACTGCATTTGTTCTGCAGGTCTACCAGATGGAAAAAAAAAACCAACATATGGATATGTTGAAGTTGTGTCCCCCTCCTACTGGTTGGCCTTAACTTCTCTATTCAGTGCAGTGTCACTGGAACATGTCTGCTTAGCTGCGTCTTGGTCTTCCACGATTACCTATCTACAGTCAGGCCTCAGAGACATGACGTCGTGTTTGGTGTGTCATTTTGGTGCTGGTGCCACTGCATGAGAGACAGCTGCATCTTCACCTACTATGGGAACCCAAGGCAGGTGGTGCCCAAGATGTGAACTTTTTATTCCACAGCTTAGGAATCACGACCCATTTTTGACTTTTAGTTTCATCCAGTCAGCTAGTTGCTGGCTGTCATGATTAGATGATTGAGTTCCCCTTCATTGTTAACCAATAGTAAAGTCTTAAAAGGGAGTATGTGTGAAACAGAAATAGCTACTGGTTGTAACTCTAGTTCTGTGAGTACATGCATATTTCTCTAACCCCAGAACCAGCTGGTCCTCATATCTGTGTATCTTTGTGGAGTTCCAAAGGGAAGCAAGTAGCATATGAGGTTTTGTAGTGGAACACAGTGGGCTATTGCAAAGAATTTGTGCAAAGACCCGTCTCAGGCAGAGCCTCGCTAGGGTTAACTAATAGCAAAGCATGTACTTACATTAAGTAAGTATGATTTTTTTGGGTCTATGGAGCTTGCAAACTGAGATGTCCAGCTCTGCCAGCCAAAACCCTGAATACCTTCCCTTTTTGTTACTTAAGGTGCTTTTTATTATGCCAACATGTTTCTTCTTTGCATCTCAACTCCTTCCAGTGAGCATGTGAGACGTCAACCCTGTCTCCACAAATGATGTCCCTATACAACTCAACTGTAATCTCGTTTAAATTTTGAAATTTGTAATATTGAGAATGTGTAAACAAAAAGTCACCTGTGACTTTGGAGGAAAAGCCTCCAGTCTGAAAGAACAATGGAAGACTGGGTTTTCGTCTTTTATGCAACTATTATATTAGACTTTTTTTCACAAGCTGTTAACTTTTGGTTTTTATTCACTCTTTGATTATGTTTTTACACTAACACTAAATCTAATTAAGAATGCAGTTTAGTTCTGTAGGAACATAATTTTGTGGAGACAAGGCTGGAGAGGTAGGAGATATCTGTTGCTCACTCAGGTACATTTAAGAAATTTGAAGATCCTCCATGGTGGCAAAGGGAATTATGGGTCACAGGTGGAGGGAAGACGCATAGGAGAAGAAGCATTGGTTCGTATAATATAAACCCCCTTTAACTAGTCACCCACAGGAGAAAATTGTACAAATGTCTGTAGTGTGCACCAGTGTGCAGGCCAGTTTGGAACACTGAATAGCATATGAAATCTACTTTTAGAGACATGAAAGGGAGAGCTAAATGAAGACCAACTGACAGAACTGATTTTACAAACCTTCCTTCCTTTTGACAAACTCACACTCACTGACTTTTGATATTGTGTTGCTGGATGGAAATATTCAAGCAACACAAACACCAAATCTGATGTTAAACTTGTGGTTAAGTTGTGCTGATGGCCTCTGAAAGATGTGACCCCCTGCAGCCACCTTGTACTCACACTATGGGCAAAGCACTTGTAGCTCATAGTCACCATGCACAGCAGACAAAACCAAGGGGAATGTAAAGAGCTATGCTGAACAGATAAGTGATAAAAGTATTCAGACATAGCTGGTATTCACTGATGTTACAGGTTAACCTTTTATCACTGAGGAGCAAAGAATGTTAAGAAGTCTGGAGTCTCTTTACAGAACAAAGACTGAATAGCAGAGTCTGATATAATGTTAAGAGAAGGAGCAAGGCTGCCAGAAACAGAATACATTACTGTTAGTGAGTAACAAAAAGACTATAAAAGAAGTACAACACATCTTTTTGCACATCTGAGACCCTCAAAATGGGCACTGTTTCTAAAGGCTGCTAATGGACTGATGAATGCAGCTGCGTCAGACTACAGTCAACACAGTCGTATTCCTTTCACACGATTGGTGCATTATTGGTATAAAAAGATTTGCTCAAGGTCATCTGAAATGCATTAGAAGACCAAAAACCATAAAACAAAGCTGTCTAAGTAATTCAAAATAAACCTTGAATTAGAAACTTTTTCACTGGACTACAACCAAATGTAGCACATTAATGAGTCCATACATATTAGCTTGCCACCCTCTAACAGTAGTGATGGAAGGTAGCATGTTAAGATCAACTTCCGCCCTCCAACCCTTCCCCAAACTGTTGACTTCCCTCTGCAGAACTGTTTTTAATCAAGCCTTTGTCTTAACTCTGAGATAAGACTCAGCTCCTGCTGTTTATCAGCACCAGTGTGTAGCACCATTTGTTTGTCAGCACATCATTAGGGGCCAGCGGATGGCTAATTAGTTATTTATACAATAACCTGATGAGAAGCTGGATTTGCATTGTGTTGTACCATAGAATCCATGAAGAGATGCTGAACTCTCGGCCAGAGCTTTCGAACTCATTTCCTACTCTCAGTCTAAGAGGAAACCTGAAGAAAGTTGTAAGATAGGAACAGATGCCCGACAAAAGCAGCGTTCACTGACTGAACAGCTTTCAACAGTGAGTGGGCAAGTATTTAATTTTACTTTAGATTTTTTGGAATTTAATTTTGTATTTTTTTTTTACTTTTTCTGTTTCCTTTAGTGCGTCTTTATCACAGTACACTTACTACACTCACTACAGTCTCAAATCTAAAATGGATTATTTTTGTATTGATGAGTCACAGAAATGTGCAGCTGTTTACTTCAGAAACTAAGCAAGTTTGTCTTGTAACAAAGTTGTATTTGTTAAAAAGTACTGAAATGTGAATACTGGACTTCAACATGGAGCCTATTTATTTAATTTATCACTATAAAAATTGCTCACTAGGTCTTAAAGTCATACATAAATAAATAGAACTGTTTTGCTTCCATGCTGTGTGGTCAACTGCACATATGCTGTGTTAAATTGTATATCATATCAAAAACAACATTTATGTTATCGCCTACTGAACTCCAACTGTCTGTCATTTTCCTTAATATCAGATATTAAACAAAAACTTACATTCAGATCATTTTGTCTCTCAATACCAAAAGTTACATCAACCACACAATTCTGAAAGTGCATCATAACAAGCCGTCCTGCCACCACCTCAACATCTCAGCATTTTTGATGTTCTTGCTTGTCCATGTGCAGCTAGCAGGGCCAGCTTTTATTGATTTGTTCTTCTGCTAAGCTAATCAGGCCTGCCGTTTATGGGCTGGGGAGGCAAACAGACACTTAGAGCGCCCCAGAGACAGCAGTTTAGAGCCAAGCAGTCCACAGTGAAAGCAAGAGATAAGATTTTATTACACCTCCCAAACTTTAAATAAAACCAGAGCACCATAAAAGCTCAAATGCGGCAGCACAATTTCATTCCCTCTGTGTCAGTCGGATGCTTAATCTTCTTCTAAATATGACAGACTGCTACAGGTGCACTTTACGCCTGTACTCCTTTCCCCTATGTACAATGAGACATAGCTGCTATTGTGGCACTGCCCGGCTTCCTCTTAATTCAAGTAAATGCAATCTAAACACAATTCTTTTGGAGCAACTTATCTTCTAAATATCTTAATTTCAGCATAAATCAAACATATATCACAGGAAAAGTTCAGTCTTTTTAGGCCCTTTTATGTAAGGAGACCTAGATTCATGTGTGATTGAACAACTCCAAATGAGATGAAATTATTTGTTTTCAGGGAAAAAAATGACAAAGGACATATTTCTTTTCTTGATCTTTAATTTCAAGATGCTAGCACTATTTTCTAGAACAGTTTTGAAATAAAATTGCACAAGAAAGAAGTGTCACTTCAATGACTACACTTTGATAAATGTTGAGGAGCTTGCAAGAAAAAATTGAATAAAAGGTCTGATGTGGGTCTTATGGGGTGACAATGACCTACTTTATATATATATATATATATATATATATTGGGCTTTTGCCTTTATTTAGAGCAGTAGAGATAGACAGGAAAGGGGAGAGAAGAATGGGGAGAGACCTGCAGCATGGGGTCGTGAGCGTGAGTCGAACCCACGACCAGTGCGTCGGGGAACTATAGCCCCTGTTCATGGGGCGCCCGACGATAACCTATTTTAATGTCTCCAGTTTCTATCTTGTATGACTCCCGAAATCCCACATTTCCCACAATGTAAGACAAAACCATCTCAGCTACACCTTAAATGCCCACACCTTTCAACTCAACTCCTCAAGTTGTTATGCCGGCTTTCCTTTCCAAGCAGAGACACCTTGATGACTTGACAGCTGCACACCAGGGCGATTAGGATATTATACAGATGTTTTCACGGGTCAAGTTGTAGCAACCAAGACTAGTAAACCAATCTGGACATTTAAAGTTGGTGAGGTGGCCCTTTAAAGAAAGTAGGTCAGATGTTGTCAAGTCCAGCTCTTGACCTCTAAATAGCTGTTTGTTCTTGTTTCTTTATTTACTATTTTATTTTGTCATTTCCTGTTGTGCATTGTCCTCACTCTCATCTCATTGCTGGTGTCTTTACACTCCCTGGTCTTTGTCTGCTTTCCTGCCTGGATGATGACCAGCACCATCCAAATGTGCTTCACCTGTGTGTGATCGTATTCCTTGCCCCGGTGTGTATATGAAGAGTTCGTTACCAAAAACAGATAACTCCATCTTCATAAACCGTCAGAAAACCCACTTTTCCATCATCTACCTGAGACAATATCAATCAATCTTAGGTTATCTCTATTTTTGTCATTTCTACTGAGTCAAATCCACTCAACTTCAATTTGATTGATATCTCAAGCAAAAAACAAAAAAAGAAGTTTTCTACTGTTTCTGTTTTGCAAACAAACTCTTCATATATACTTAGCCCTTTCCTCATGTCTGTTGCCATTTCATCTTGTGTTGTTCTGCCAGGTTACCAGCCACAAACTCTGACTAGTGTTTCCTGCGTGTCTGGTTTGTGAGCCTTTTATGTTTTGTTATTTTTTGCTTTTACTCACTCCACGTTTTTAGTTCCCTTTGGGATTTTTGATTAACGCTTGCCTGCTCCCTGTGCTTTTGGTTTATCTGGATTTTTGTCTTGCATTAGCTTGGATTACAGCTCAGTTTTTGTTCATTTTACTCTAGTTGTCTGTGTCTTCATTTTGGGACCTCCTCTCTGTGTTTCCATGATAGTACAAAATGGCCAGTAAAGGACTCAGCAGTACACTTCTATGGACAGTGAGTCTTACGATTTTATAATGGACTTGATCTATTTGGATGGGGAATGTAAAAGGGCCCCAGCAAGGATTTTAAAGAGGCAGCTTTGTCTGTAGTGTGTAGAAAACCTGCACAGAAGCATTGGCTGAGTGATACATTACCAGAGTATATTTTAGACTTTATTAACACCCCTACTTCCCAGCCTTCTTGCCCCATGCTAGCTCTACAGCTAACCAGCCACCAGCCTGCTAAGCCAGATTTGGGTCTGTTAGCTCTCAGCCACCTCTGATGCTGCCAAGGAGTCTCCTTCTGGGGGGACCTCCCTAGCCGTAAAGCCAACCCCCAAAGGACAGCGAGGTCACCGACATGAGTAAGGCTCCCAGTTACTCCCCATCTCCATCATATCCTGCTGTTTATTATTATTATTATTATTATTATTATTATTATTATTATTATTATTATTGTTGTTGTTGTTGTTGTTGTTGTTGTTGTTGTTATTTCCTTTATTTTTACAGGTAATCTCATTGAGACATGGGGTCTCATTCTGAAGGGAGACCTGTTAGGAAATAACAAAACAATACAACATGGAGTCATAGACAAACACTGTGGGACCTGTCCTCACAAAAATAAAATAAATAAAATAAAAATAACTGAGTTACAAACAGACAGGATTAACATAAGACACAACATTAGACATTAAAAAGGAAGTGCAGACAATGCCAGATGATAAATAGAATAAAACACTAAGAACAAGAGCATGAACCGAGATGATCTTTCCAGGGTATTTAGCAGACGTTTGAAGCCCCCCAGGGGAATCAAGTTGGAGAATTTCAGAGTTTGCTGTAGTGAGTTCCAGGTTGAGGGGGCATCCTTCCTGCTAGACAGGGCTCTTGGATTGTACAGCCCTGACTTTGCTAATCCCCTGTTATCCCCAGAGTCACCCAGCTACCAGCAGTATAATCTCCAACCAGCTCCAGGGTCAGCAAGCTCCAAAATTGCAAGGTTCAAGTATATGTCCAGCAGATTAATTGGCCAGTTTCCTGCCAGATCCTACCCATCAAGATTCCTTGAAGACACTCCCACCTGGAGCTCTTCCAGAAGAAAGCATGGCTCTCGCCGAAGACTGACTTCACTGCTCCCCACTGCCCAGTGTAGAGGTCCCTGCCAACCAGTCCTGTTTCCCTGCAGATTCTTTGTCTCAGAGGGCCACCGACACCTTGTCTGTTCTACTTCCCATGCCTGAGAGGGTCACCAGTGGCATCTCATGTGTTCCCACCTCTAAGAAGGTCATCAATATTGTCTCTTTTTCTCCAGCGTCAGTCTCCAGAATCAGTCTCCACAGTCCACACTCCCAGTTTAGCTACATCTGTATCTGGGCCTGTCTCGCCTCCTCCAGCCCAGCCTCCAGCCCAGGCTCCTGCCCAGCCTCCTGCCCAGGCTCCTGCCCAGGCTCCAGAAGGGCTCCTCTGCCAATGCCACTGTCACTGATCTCCCCCCGGCCTCCACAGAGGCTTTGACTTTACTACTACCACTGGCCTCCTGCCCAGCCTCCAGAGTTGCTCTGCCTCCACCATCAGCCTCCAAAGGTGCTCCATTCTTTAGGGGACCTTCGCCGCCGCCTCCTGAGGACCTCAGCCTGTGACCACTTGACTCCAGAGCGACCCGCCTGGTTTGGAATCTTTTGTTTTGTGTCCCTTCATGTTTTGGGTTCTCTTGTGAATTTTTGATTAACCTGTTCCCTGGGCTTTTGGTTTATTTGGATTATTGTTTTCTATTGGTTTGGATTGAAGCTTGCTTTTTGCTCATTTTACTACGGTTGTCTGTGTCTGCATTTTGGATCCTTCACTCTCTGCTGTTTTTCCATGATAGATGATTAAAACTGTCAAAATGTCTATGTAATGCAAATTAGTTTTTACAGTTTTACTGCTGAATACATTAAACAAATCATTTCTAGAGTTTTGTGGAATGCTGAAAAGCATTTACATACAAAGTAAATACTGGAAATAATGCTCAAATGTACATTCTACTGACAGGTGTAAATACACAAATTCAGTTAAATTGTAAGCCAGGGTAAAAATGTCTCTGACGGAACATGTAAATATCACAACCAGACTAAAGCATCATTTTAAGTTTAGTGGGGGTTTTTTTACATAAAGAATGATCATACGTGCTTTTGAAAAAAATTGTAAAATGCCCCCAAAAAATCAACTATCATTACTCCTTCCTCACACTGTATAGATTTTCAATGTATCCACTATTTACTTATTTATTATAATATACAGATTGTATGTTTAAAAAAACAAAAAACAAACAAACACAGAAGGTAGGTGAGCTAATGGCAGAAAATGTATACCATCGTATTAATTTTTCACAAATGTGAAATGTTATCCATGACAGCACTTTCTTTTTGTATGTCTTATAGTCATAATGTTGTTTGGAAAGCATCTGATCTTGTTCATCTCCCTAGATACGATCTTTGATTTGGTGAGTGTGGTTTGAAGGAAGGACAGAGGGCTGCTGACTGCTCTGCCCTTCTCAGTTCACCAGGAAGAGACCTCGCATTGGGAGTTTGCACAATGTGATTGATGCCGTTGTTTTTACTGGTGCCTGCAACCTGCCAGCTCAATTGTTTCATTGCCATCAAACAAACTCTGGTTTGGACAGAGGGTGCAACTGAAGCAACACAATGAAGAGACAGGATTGACTGATGCTTCAATGCTTAGTCTCATCCCCAGTTAAACATTAACTCACCATTGGTAGAGCAGCGTCAGTCCACTACTGATAAGCTGTGACAACAGACAACATTTAAACTGCATAAACATTCCCTCATCAAGCATCTCTCAGCAACACAAAACATGCAGGCACAAAACCACTGCAAAGAAAATTTTGCTTTAAGTATGGAGACATCTGGCATCTGTACAGCCACTCCACTAGCCTGGACAAAAAAGTGCAGCCTGTAAAAGCGGCACAGGCTAATCATACTGTTAAGTTAAAACGACTAAAGTATTTAATCAGTTTACATAGAAAACATAGGAGATGGAAAAATAACCATGGCTTTCATAACTGAGGTCATGCTTTGCCTGCCCAGTGATCCACCATGGCCTCCTGAAAGAAGATGCTGTGTGCAATGCTTTTTCTCTGGACAGTTGTATAATCTTGTTATTGGGAACAATTGAAAAAAGATGCTGGTACTCAGGCTGAATGTCCACAAGTCTTTTCTGGGTTTTGTAAATCTATAAAGTCTGACCTTGCTACAAAGAGAGCACAGTCATTAGTTACATGATCACAAGATGTTGCTTGTCTGGACAACAAAAACATAGGTTATTTGGAATATTAAACCAGTTGGGTGATTTGTTTTGTTTTGTTTTAGATAAGAATACTTTCAATGCACCAGGAAGCATTCTTAAAAAAGAAAAGGATTCATCGCTTTGGGAGTATTAATTTGCAGTATTAAAATGCTTAGCAAATTCAGGGGCAAACTGCTTGTTAGGTTATCCATTGTTGTGTATGCATGGCCTATAAAAAGTAGGACAAGTCAAAGTGATAACATATATCTACAAAGTAATGCCAATTAATTAAAAATATAAAACAATCCAAGTATTCACCCCTTTCAAGTCAGTATTTATTAGATGCACCTTTGGTCACAATTTAAAATTTGCACATCAGCCTTGCACATCCGGTGACTGCAATATACCCCTTTCTTCATTGTGAAACTGCCAAAGCTCTGTCAGGTTGCACGGGTATCATGAGTGAACAGCCCTTTTCAAGCCCAGTCAAAACTTTGTAATGGATTGAGGTCTGGGCTCTGACTCGGCTATTCCAGAACATTCACCTTGTTGTTTTTTGAACTTTTTCTGTGTAGCTTTGATTGTATGCTTTGAGTCAGTGTCTTCCTGGAAAACAAATCTCATCCCAAGTCACAGTTCTCTTGTAGGCTGCATCAGGTTGGCTCCAGGATTTCCCAGTACTTTGTAGCATTCATTTTATCCTCTACCTTTATAAGCCTCCCAAAGGCTGCAGCCAGAAATGTTCTTGACATCATGATGCTGCCACCAACAGGATTCCATAGAGTGGGGATGGTGTGTTTGTTATGATGGTCAATATTTAGTGTCAACCAAACATACAGTCATGGGAAAAAATATTAGAAATATAGAAAAATATGGAAAATCATTAAACGCAAAATGAAGAAGCACAAGCCCAAAAACAAAGCAAATTTGTTTGAATTTGTGCAACAGGAATGGGCTGCTGTGACAGCAGAACAATGTCAGAAGCTGATGGAGAGCATGCCAAGATGCACAACTGCAATCATACAATGGTAATCAAGTACTAACTCCTGTGTGCATCATGTGACTAAAACAGACAGAAAAGAAAACACAGAATGTATAAAGGCACTATTTTGGCAGTAAAATGCCATAGCTATTGATGTAGGAACTGAAAGTGAGAAAGTGATTTTGGTTATTTTCAAGAAAACCATGGAAAGTGGCTAGATATCAGCTCTTAAATTAAACTCTTATGAGCATTTTTTGTTGTTATCATTATCTGTGTCCAAACAAATGTACCTTTAGTTGTACCAAGGATTGAAATGAACAAGAAACTGAAGCAAACAAGGGTGGTCTAATCATTTTTTTCCATGACAGTAGCATCTAGCGTGATAGCTAAAAAGCTTAATCAGACAAAAAAAAAAAAAAAACCCTTCTTCCAATTTCAAAGCCCTCCACATGCCTTCTGGTTGTATGAACAGTTTCTCCCATCTCAGCTGCTACAGCCTGTCATTTCTTCAGGAGGAGTCATAGGTGTCTTGGTGGCCTCCCTCAATAGTCTCTTTCCAGCACATGACTCAATTTTTGACGACAGCCTGTTTTAGGCAGACTTAGGCATGTGCCATATTCCTTCAGCTGCCAAATGATAGACTTAGGTGTACTTCAAGGGATATTCAGTGACTTGAAAATTTCCTTTATCCATTCCCTCATTAATGCTTTGCAAGCCCCTTTTCACAGAGTTGCCTAGAGTGTTCTTTTGTCTTCCAGATGTCAGGCGTCATTATACTACAATCACTGAGACACATTCATTGCACTCAGATAATCTACAAATTACTAATTGTGTGACTTCTAACACCAGTTGGCTGCACTTGTGTTGAATTAGTTAAGTTACCTTAAAGGGGGTGACTCCCTATGCAATCACTCATTTTATGTTTCATATTTTTAATTAATTTACTTTGTAGAAATTTGTTGTCACTTTGACATAAATGAGTCTTTTTTTTATTTGTTTGTTTTGTTTGTCTTTTTAGAAGACCATGAATCAAATTTCAGAAGCAGTAAAAGGGGATAACTTCCAAGTGGGATGAGTATTTTTATAGGCACTGCACATAGCTACAAAGGCATGTGCTCAATGACTTTTAATAGAAGTCTTTTGAAAGGCTTTTAGAGTTCTTTTGGAGGACTTTGCTCATGTAGAGGTGAATATTTTGTTTTGAGCGCAAGAGGAAAAGTCAAAACCATGATAGTTCAGCTAGTAGGTGGTATATCTGAGTAAAAGACAGACGAGCAGACTGCTCACTATTCCAGCCGTTCAAACACCAAACCTACAGTAACAGTAAAATCATTTCTGCTTGTGAGAAGAAGACATCTGGCAAAGTTCCTATGAAACTACATTTTTCAACTACAATACTGCGCTGTAGTACCAAGAATCAACTCTGCCTTAGTCAGCTAGTTTCTCCTTCAGCTTCAGCTGGACTTCCTTTGTACTAACAAAGGGAACGACTGACACTTCCAAGTAATTTCCTTTACCAGATAGTATGTGGGATCAGATAAACCAATACACACAACAGGGAAAAATGCTTTGTCTGCTCATAGGTGACCACACATACACACTCTCCGTTATATATCCTGGTTTTCAACAAGATCAGAGATTACTTTGTTGATTAAATATCAACAGGTAACAAAGAGGAATTATCTTTTTACTCTAAAGGGCTGACACAATCTGTTTTGGTTCTATGTTTAAAACAGTGATCAGATTAGAAATGAGAGGTTGAGATTAAAGCTCCAGTATGTCTGGTAATCAGGTTTAGAAAATATTAATAGTGTATATATTTTATAGTACGCAATATTGTAAATTAAAGATTTAGTCCAAAAAACAAAACAATGGCCACTAAAATTTTGTACTGCTTTCTTATGATTGTTCAAAATGTGTGACTCAATGGATATAACTTCATCCATCTATCCATCCATCCATTATCTATACACCACTTAATCCTCGCTAGGGTCGCAGGGGGAGCTGGAGTCTATCCCAGCTGACTCAGGGTGAAGGCAGGTTCACCTGGACAGGTAACCAGTCTATCACAGGGCTACACTTAGAGACAGACAACCAAGCACACTCACATTCACACCTATGGACAATTTAGAATCACCAATTAACCTCAACATGTTCTTGGACTGTGGAAAGAAGCCAGAGAACTCAGAGAGAACCCACGGTACACAGGGAGAACATGCAAACTCCACACAAAAGATCCTGGGTGTCCTCACTGGGACGCAAATCGGCAACCTTGTAGCTTTGAGGCAATGGTGCTAACCACCGAGTCACTTTGCAGCCTGATATAACTTCAATTACCAAAATAGTGCAGATGATAATGAAGAAGGCATCCCGTATGTAACTCCATGCCCTGGGTTTTATACCTTACTAAATGATTTTCCTAATTTTTTGTTGTAATGAAACTAATTGCTGGTTGGATTATATTCAGAGGCACATCTGGTATGTAAGTCCATATTCCTGGTACAAAGCCTTGCATTAAAAACCTTTTTACTATATAGTGTTTTAAAATTCTGCCATGTGCTGTATGATCTCGTGCCTGGTGCCTTTCTGATAGAAGATTCAACATATGCTCCGCGAGGTACAAACCCACACTTCTCCAGAAAAATAAGCTTGGCATTATGATACCTGAGGCAGTTGTGTGCATGATGTAAGTTGTTCTGAAGCTGCTCTCCAACCTGCAGCTTGAACTTGTTGTTTTTACTGCCTTTGATTAACCAGAAGCAGTCACTAGCTGATCAAAGTGTCTGTGTGTAAGTGTGGTTTTATGTGTGTTTTTGTGCAAGAGTGTGGAGAACAATGGCTTGTTTAGGTGTCATCACAACTCCCTGTCTTACCCCACAACATGGGGTGAGACTGGTTTCCTGGGTACCCCAGAGGTCACAACCTTTAGAAGGCAGTACAGCTGTACAGTCACTGACAGCAGAAACATCAATTTTTTTTGAATTGCTTAAAGTAAAACTATAAAGTAATAGGTAAAGAAAACGCAATAAGAGCTAAAGGCCTATTGTGTGTCAAAACTGGTTTATGATAATATAATTGGAGATGTGTATGAAACATGTACCACACGTGGTTTCCTGGTTTATGACCTGGTCTTTATGCATTCATGTCCAGTTCAAACATCTTCACTGTTTCAGTTTTGTGTTTATATGCTGTGTTGAATTTCCTCTGTTAAACTATTTAATCAAATAACCACACAGGGCACTATGTTGTATTCTAGTGTAAAAAACAAAAAACAAAACAGTAAATTAATATTAGGACTGTTTAAAACTAAATTATTTATAAATTGTTCATAGTAGTTAATTTCAGTGACTGTGTTTCTTATTCAAATCCCAAACTTATCTCATGTCCTCATGTTTTGCATAGTCATTAGAATATATTTCTTATATAGCAGACCCGAGGCCACAGGACACCCCTCCAGGAAAACTCAGGTAACAATCTAAATCACAATAAAACATGCTGATGCATATTTATGTGGGGGAAAAAAACAAAATTTCTGCTGCTTTGCATTGTTTCCTGACCTTGCTCACCCCCACTCCAACCTGTCCTCAGCCAGAACTTCTTCAGCCAGCCTAACATTATAGCTCCCCCCACTGATTCTTTAGTACGCCAGCACTCGCGTACTGGGAGCTGACTTCTTTGCAGCGTTTAGTGAGGGGGCACGGACAGAAACGTCATATTAATGGATTTAGATCATGTTACTGGGGCAGTACTGTACTGTGAGTGAAACATGTGAGTTTTGATTTTTATGTCATTACGTTTGTTAAATGTATGTTGCTCTATTAGCTGAATCTAGAAATTAAATGGAAAAAGTAAAAACAAACAAACAAAACATAAAACAAATGCAATCATAGTTAAAGAAGAAGTGTGTCCACTAGTTATTGATTCCTCAAAAGGTTTGAACTCAGTCCCACTATGAAAATGTTCCAAGAGTTACTGAAGCACAAAGACAAAACCTACGGTGATTTTTTTTTACATGGAACCAAAATCTGTGATGGGGGAAGAACTCAGATCATTAAGTTGGTGAATGTAACTAGAACCATTGTCTAATTTCAGTTTCTCAGTGGTGAGAATTTCATGCTTTTTCTTTACGGGATAGTGCACAGATGACCTTTGGGTTTAGGACTGTGAGACAAAACAAGACATTTGACAAATGTCACCATGGACTTTGGGAAACTGTAATGGACATTTCAGTATTGTCAAATATTTTCGAGACCAAACATTCAATTAATGAATTAATCTGGAAAATAAAATTGCAAAACTTGTAGCAATAGCACAGCTCTTGCTAAAACATGAAAGTCCCTGGTTTATTTTAGTAATTATCAAAAGTACAGGTTGTAATTATGCAGAATTGTTCCCATCAGATGCATAAACAAGTAAGTAAGTATTCATTATGTTGTAGTTGACAGTAATTAAGCTAATTTTGATAACTATGTCTTGCAGGACATTTGAATCCATCCATGAAAAGGAAAATCTTAATGTGTAAACTAATTATAGCTGTGGTCAAAAATAAATAGCAGCAATCAAGTAATGTCCCACTGAAATATGAGAAAATACATGTATGACGTAAATTAAATGAAAACACTCAAGTAAATTACAAGTATCCTGATATAATTCTACCTGAGTATAAGACATAAATAAATGTATTTTGCTCCATTAATCAAATTAAACACAGTCTGGTCATATTTTTGTGGTACCAAAATGTGCAGTATTTAGTCACTGTTGAATCGCATATAGACTACATGCGGCATGTTTTGTGACAGACAGTGTGTTACACTTGACTTGCGCTTTCCTTCTTTTTCTCCTTCTGTGTAAACAGATTTATACAGCACCTCTACTGACACCTCATGCAAGAATCACCTCGACAGAGCGGCATCCCTGGCACCTGTCACCTAACCTCCGGCAAGAGGCCTGTTTTGGGCAACTCCTTTATTAGCTTGCAAATACCCAGCACTCACACAGAGGGTAATATGCAACAAAATAAAGAGGGGAGAAACTCAAGCTTTAGGGTATGTGAAACTATTGTCAGACACAGACAATGGAAAACCAACATTGGCTGGAAGGGGAAATTTGAGTCTCCAATCTGTTCGACTATATGTGCTGATAAGAGACGGGGCTCTGCTGGCGCTTTAGCCACCACAGAATACAGTAAACACAAACTGTGAGCCAGAGTAGGTCATTGAGAGTCTTCCCTGCCTTGGGCTTAACATGACACTTAAGTACTACTACAAGGGGAGAAAGAAAAGGCAAGGCTGCACACATTACAAACTGCCTCTATTCTCTGCTCCCAGGCTGAAATGTCAGAGCCATTCTTTCAATGTGGAGGGAAGGGGTGGGTGAGGTGGGCCAGACAAAAGACTGGGGATTCTATGGTGATTTGTTGCATTTTCATTATAACTACTTTAATTGTGTAGGGGAGGTAATCATGGATCTAAACAGGACCTGAAAGTAACTGTTTTCCAAGTGTGTAACTTGAAACGCTATCTACCCCCCACCCCCCTCCCTGACAAATGAAACAGTGTTTTCTGCATGATAATCCCACCTGCTGACAAATCAAAGACAGTTTCAAACATACACTTAGAGCCTTTAAAGGAATCAATCCCAACAAAAGAGGAAACAAGGACAACAGAAAGTGTCACAAGGACATGCCAGCACCTAGAGGGAAATTCAAAAAGGTGTTTCTTTTATACATGATCGTTACTTTACTCACATTAAAAAAAATATGATTCACTTAACTAGTATTGTAAATTGCTTGTAAATATCAAATCAAATCAAATAAATCAGCTCTCTGACATCATTTATTTTTTGTGTTGCACTGTGCCTACAAGAAACTTTTTCATTGCTGGATTTCTTGTAAAGTATATGATCTATACCAGAAGCTTGTGATTATAATTGTTATTTGTTGCATTTGATTCTATGGTAACCTGTGAAGTGTTCACAGTGTGAGGTGGCAATGAAGGTAGAAGTGGTTCTCAGATCTCTATCATTACTCTCCATGTCATTAACATAAGTGTTCTGCTTTGGATTTCTGAATTAGCAGAACTTTAAAAAAAAAAAAAAAAAAAAAAAAAATCTCAACAAAAAAAAATCATTGTTTAATTGAGGGATGTGTCTTAACTGTACTTTCACTCTTCAAACCATGGGTGGAGGCATTTACATGACTTTTTTTGTGTCACAGTCGACTTTTCAGTTAAATCTACACACACAGTGACAGCCCAACTTTGACAACGATAAAGACATGAGTAATAAACTATCTAAGCAAGTAACCAAGCAAGTGACAGCTTTCTGAAAGCTAATTTTATACTGTGAGCCCAAAATATTTACAGTATGCAAGGAATAAAAACACATTATACTACAGCGTCCTTTCAAAAAATGATAATTACAATAATTTATAATTCATTTGGTGGAACATTGCATTTTCTTTGGTACAGTGCCTTCTCTCTTGACTTTCATAGGCTGGCAGAAAAAGGGTTCTGCTATAACCTGGTAGTGTGTCATACAATGTACATGATCACATGGAATAGAATGTGCACAAAAAGAAAGAGCAAAGGGAGGGGATATTTGAACCGAGACAGGGCTTGTCATGCGATTGGACCAGGTCCATTTCAGCCAGATAACAATGCCAGCTTGGGAGACGTTTTGCCCGTCAGGCCACTTAGGCTGAGCAGACAAAGAGGTGAAACAAATCCTGCAGAGGCTACAAAGCTGCAATCCCTCCCAGGCCAGACAGTCTGAGCCTCCTCCCTCTGCTCTCAGTTGGCAGCCGCCACTCGATTAAATAGCTGCTGTTAATTATACCTGGATTGTGAGGCGTTCAGGAGCTGTGGTTAGCAGCTATCCATCAACCCCCCACCACATCCGCCCCCTACCATTATTCAAAGGACTGGGTTGAGTCTCCACAGTGGACAGTAGTATGTGCGCTGGACAATGGCAATTGAGTGACTAAAGCTATGGGTTAGATTGGTTCTCCTGTTTTACATTGAGATTCCACATGTTAAGACCAAATATTTATTTGTAAATAACTGTAACAAAGCTGTATAATTAGACACATTGTCATAAAGTATCCATACATGCATGCAATATGTATGTAAGGGTGTACAAATATTTCTTATGTTTAAACAGTCTTTAATCTTTATACAGACTGCACTCTTTACACCAATCTGTTAATAATGTCAACATGTACTCTGTTAATGTTATTAATGCCATGCTGTCTGTATGGTGTACAACAAATTAATTTCTTTTTTTGTTTTTCTACAACTGTACTTTGTCTTTTTTTCCCTGTCAGAATGTTTATGTACAGCATTATACTCTTGTATATTAAATCCCTCATCATTCTTTCCTTCAATAATTTTGAGGAAATTAGAACCATGTAGCCATTTCTATGGATAAATCACAAGAAACTGGAACTGCAGGGCATTCAGTAATTTTCATTATGTTAAACTATACAAACATGACATCAAACTGCTTTTTCTTTGTAGCTTTAATGTGACGCATGAGGTGTAAAAACGAGACACTACCATGAGCAGGGTCTCACCTCGAATGCTACACTCAGAAAATAAGTGAAAAAATAAACAATACCTTTTATTCCCTAGCATTCAGTGTTAGCTGGCACTCTCGTGATTGAGGCTGGGCTTTGTTTAATTAATTTCAGGCTTGATGGAATGACTAGGGCTTATGCCTCTGGCACTGGGTTGACACACCGGCCCTTTAAGCCTCAAACTCATTGCCATAATGTGCTCGGAGGAAAACCCTGCAAGAGAGAGGAGGAACCAGCATGTCTTCGATCTTATCACTGCCACAGCCACTCCTTCCTGATTTAGACCCCGGTAAGGCGACACCAGCACTGTAGAGATGGGGCCATGGGTGTCTACAGTATGTTTTGTCATTGATTAATATGCAAAGTGTCAATTGATCTACACACGCACACTAAACACAAACGCAGACACGCATACACCTATGGTTTGACTCTTCCACACAAGTCTTCATCATTTCATTCCAAGTCATGAAATATTGCATGCAATCGATTACTCTGGTCTTGCAGCAAACTTATCTGTAAAAATGTTTTTGGTTTGATTTGTGCAAAAAGAGCAGACCATGTAGATTGAACCGAGGTGCTCTTTTAGAGTGAAACTTGCTAATGACCAGGTTTACAGATTGTCATGTGTGTTTCTTTCCTTACAAGCTACCACTGTTTTCTGTTTTCATATTTTCATTTTCTTTTTTTTACTTTATCATGGAATAAACAGACTTTAAACTTGCAATGATAGAAAATCCATTAGGACAAACACCATTCCTTTTTTGTTTTAAAACATCGGTGTTCTTTAAACCTTTGAACTTAATAATATAAGTTGTTGCACATATTTTTGAGTGACATAAATAACATACTTTTGAGTCAACAAAAGTATTTTTATCTGAAAATGATATCCACATCATTTACTTGTCCTGTAAGAACAAAAGAAAGACAGTAGGGTAAAAATCCAAATCCAAAAAGTAGCTATTCTCACACTGTCAATACATTTTCTGACAGCACTACTGCCTAGAAGATCCCATCAACATGGACTTTTATCTCTGATTCACCGGCAGTCTTTATACAAACATATTTGTATTGACACTGACATGCAGACGAAGAACAAATCATTTCATTTCCCTTAAAACCGGAAACTGTACATTGTATTACTGACAAACCAAATGATGAACAGTTTATTCTGAAAATAAAAATATACAGAAATAACGTGGATTAAAATAACAATAACTGATATCAACCTCTATGAGAGTTTGGCAGAATTGAAAAAAGGGCAGTCGCAGCACCTTTGTTATATTCAGAAAAAGAAAATGCAGTCAGTTCTTTTAAAGGAGCATGATATGGACAAACAGAAACACATCCATAGTCAATGGAATACGCTGGCATTAACTGATTTTGGATAAAAAGCTCCAATTCTTAGTTTGAAAGTTGTCTATACAATATCAAAGCATTAAAATTTCGGAGTCCAAGTGTGTAAACTCCATTTCAGCAACATAATTTTACAGTAGCTCCTGTGAAATATTTTCTTCATCATATATACCAACCGTGTCTTCATTTTTTTCATTATCGTTCATTTTCTTTAAGAACTGCGAGGTATCCTTTGTGTGACTGAGAGTATTCACGTCACGTTTGACTTGTGTTAATGCTGCCGAAGCTGCAGCTCCGATCCAGACAGTCACTGCGCTTCACTGGCCTTTTGGGAGGCTGTATAGAACGAAATTTTAATATCAAGAAGAACCTTCTTTTTTCATACAGTAATAAAACAAGATGGACAATTGTGCATGGCAGAAATGGGGAGAAAATACTATAAATATGCATTCCATTACATTTGGGAGAATTTAATTCAGGGCAAATAATTTGAGAGATGAGCCGCTGCTAAAACGATGGTCTTAATGGACAGGTGTCCACTTAAAATCTCTGGCAAAGCTAAGACTAATGGATTGCTTTATATGCAACACATTCAGAGAATGGAAAAGGGATTGGAAGAGCTTAAGCGCCTGAAGCACCCTGCATGCACAGATTCCTCCATAAATATGCTGCTTTAATTTCCACAACTCATGCGCTTGTCAGATGTAACCTTTTTCCAGTTCTGTATTTCAGAACAATGTAAATTAACCAGACTGTCACAGAGGTCAGAAAAATATGCACGACTGTAGCTGGCTACAGAGATGACCAGCACAGTGTTCTGTTTGGCTGAGCTCCTGTTTGTCACACACTGCGATTTGCAGTGAAGAGCTTATTTATCTGATGTTTTTGTTTTTGTTTTTTTTGTTTGTCTTTTCATGTGAGTCTAATGGTTTGTTTGTTTTTGTCTAAGCCTAAATTATTACCAAAGTCTGTATTTATACTATAATTGCTATATACACTTGCTTGCAAATCATATACATCAACATTTCTTTAAAAAATGTTTTAAACAAGTAACAAGTAAAACATGCAAGACATGATTTAATTATTACAAGTCAAGTAAATTCCAATTGTTTACAAGGATCAAAGGACCAAATTCTTTAGTTGTTTTAGAATAGTTTTCTCACCATCCATGTAGCTGTGAATTTCTTGCAAAAATATTAATTTGCAGACTTTTCAAAATCAACGTGTATTTCTAAGTGCCTTTCCACACAACGCAATGCAACTGTGATAAAACTGAAAGCACACAACGTTCGATGTGAAATTACATTCAAGGAATGAACGGAAAACAATAGCTGCTCGGGATGCTTAAGAAACGTTTGAATATAAATGTGAAATAGATTGGACAACAGAGCATGCTTTGAAAGATTATTAATGGGCTAAAACAACATGCAAGAAAATTGGCATTGTTCCCTAATCATATCTATTTTCTTGTCAAACTCAACACAGCAAATAAATGTAACAGATAGTGGATGGTACAGCTGGAAGATTGCTGGTGGACAATGATTCAAAAAGTTAAAAAAGCAGTGTTATTAGGTCTGTTCTTATTGACTCACAGCATCAGCTGTAGGTCTGAGGAGAAGCTGAGGAGGAAAATAGGTTGCCCTCTGGCCTGTCACCATTGTAAAATACAAATCTGACCTTCCTTTTACACAGTGTTTCACATCTGTATGTTATGTCCATGTATCAGCAGCAGACAGCAAGCTGCGAAGCGTTGCTATGCTTCTCTCTGTCACATTGCTTTTCTGTTATATTACTATGTATAGCATCGGCACCCAAAAGCATCATGCTACACATGTACTAAATATAACATATAAATTTAATGTTTAAAAAAATATAAAGAGTGAGCTAATCTCATGGTGTCATCTAGTGGCCAGGCTATCTAACTGCAAACCTTACATTTTTTAATGAAGTTTCACAGCTGGTAATAAAAGTGTAGGAAGGTTAAAACTCCCCCTGTTATTATTGCAGGCCCAGAGATGTCCGTACCTGTATGCATTTCATTGTGCAGTGTGCTAAAATTACATTGCATATTCTAAGACTTTTCAGCTGTGACACACGACACATCACAGCATATAAGATGTGCCTCATCTTTCCCTGTGTATCTCCTGTTGTCACACACCTCGAAAACCAGGTTAGGGTGCAAAATCTTAACATTGTTTAATTTGTGCCTGCACTACATTCTTCAAAGAGAGGGCTTGTGATTCTGTTTTGGGGTTTCTCTTTTAAATAGCCATTTACACACACATTATCCTGTATAAATGAAATGTATAGAAGTTTAAAATGAACTAAATGAGAGTGACATTTATTTCATCTCTGCTAGTTTAGCTGACAGGTCAGTCCAAGGTGGGTTTAAACCAGTCTGGTACAACAACTAGAAGCAGGGGCAAGCCGCTAGCCTTAATGCTACTACCAGACAATATCATGATCTGCACAATTCTGCAAAACTTCAGTGAGAATTATTCATTTTTATTTGTGAAATTCTTTCTTGCTCTGAAATCTGGTCATGACAGTTTTGGTATGTAATGGTGGCTACAGTTAGTAGTAGCAGTAGTAGTAGTAATTAGTTTCTAAATTAGACAAGGGTAAAATACATTAAACTTGCAGAACAAGAAAGATGTTTTGATGACATGGTACATCTGATCTATATTTGCAAAAAAGCAGCATACACTTCTTGCTGTATGGTCCTTTAGCTGTCATACATAAGCATAGGTGGATTAACATACTGGCAAAGAGGAGATCACACCAACAATTTGCACATTCAGCCCAGTTAAACAATGGAGTTGTGTTCTTTTGTGAGAGAAACTATACATGCATTCTGCCGTGAAGATGCACTGTGTTGAAAGTTTAGTGTCAAATGTCATTTTGGATGGAGCACATTGACTTAATGGCTACTTCACTGTGGACTTCTAAATTCATAGAGCTCCACAAAACACTTAAAAAACTGAGACATGTTTTTTGGACTTTTTCCAAGATTTTGGAACAATCCTCCAAGTTTTCAGCATCTTAAAGGTTTACTACAAAAAACCTTTAAACCATATGAAGACATCAAGTTTATTAGTGTACAAACAGTCTTCATATTATATGTATTCTGCCGCTGTGTAAAATAAAGCATTTATACTTTGGTGTTTGATCTGCTTGCTGTCAGATCAAAGTGTCACACACACACCTGAGCTGATAATTGTCAATGTAGAGGCACCCGAGACTCTACTATTCACTCTTTATCTTTTCCTCTGAATGGCTTGGAAGTTTTAATATAGTTAAGGGACATCAAGGCATTGGCCTCTCCCTACAGTCCTGAAGCAGCTGATCAGATTGGCTCCTTACGCATGACAGAGCAGCGCTGAAGGCATCCGACCCCATTCAGGTGACAAGCCAACAATCTCATTGTAAGTGGCAGCAAGAGGACAGAGAGGGAGGAAAGCAAGAAGTGGAAGGAAGGAAGAGAAGGAGGGTGGCTGACGACAAAGTATTTAAATGTGCTGAGACAGAGGGGAGGTAGAGGTGACAGAGTGCATTTACGGTGTAAGAATTAGTGATTAAAGAGAAAAGAGTCAAGATACTAAGAATACTAAGACTGAATACCTGCTTTGCTTTGTGTTTATTCTTTTTTTAAGGTTTGATCAAATTGAATACCAAGCAAATTGCAGAGAAAGTACAATTGAATATAAGCCAGTGAAAATACATGAGTGGATGTGACAAGACTGGAGTTAATTCATAATGTATTATTATTTAGTAAACCTATTATATTCTTGCTTAATATTTTATCTTGGCCATTGGCTGACATCTTAACAATTCTAGATATCTCTTGGTACAACTGGTCCATATGTTGCTGTGATGTACTTGTGTTTGGAATATAAGCTGAGTTACATTTTTCCAATATGAGGAGAATGAACTCTGAACAGATGTCAATACATTTTTAATTTCATTGAGGCAAAATTGTCAAAAATCTGTGTCCCCTTTGACTTTTTGTGCAAAATAAAGCTTACATGTAAGTTGGTTTTACTTCATGATCTGATATTATTTTTGGGATCTTAAGTGACTTGATAGTTGAGGAAACCTACAGTTATTAAATTATCTTTTCCAATATGTATTTCACCTACATTTTTGCAATTACTGTGAGCAACATACTTTGATTTATGAGCAAATACACGCCAACATAACATTTCCATCCACCGCAACTGTACTATGTATTTGGTTCTAATTATTTAGTAACCCCAACCCCAACCCTGACACTACATTAATATTACACAACATACATGCATTATGCCACATTAGCATTGTTACTGTGCTATTCGCAAAAAAATGTGATATAAGCATCACACATACACACACACACACACACACACACACACACACAGTCTGTCTTCACACTGACTGGCCAGAATTAAGAGTCTTTCCTTGAAAAATCATTTACAACAAGAAATAAAATGCCAACATTCTTTATGTCTCTGTGACAATAATTGTGTCACAGATGCTTCTCATCACTAGATATTTGTATCATGTCTTCTGAGCCCAGAGCAATCATGTTATCTACAGACCCTTGCTTTCAAAGTCCTATTCACATTCTAATAACAGAAAAGCATTCCATTTTCTTTATGCGGAGACCCAACAGTAAAGTCAAAGCTGTTCACACAAACATCAATAGATGATCACTGAAACACCAATAGAAATATCAGGAAAACAGCAGGGAAGCTGTATTTTTCTTGACTACAAATAAGTAACTGTAATTGCCCTCTTGCAGTTAGCAAGGATAATGTTATTATATGAGAATCAATACGATAGTGTGTTGCAGCAACAACAAAGATTCACATGGAAGCATTATCATAAGGAAAGCCCCTTGACAAATCTGATTAGCAGCCATTTGAGAGGGCTGTTCCCAGAAGGACCTGCTGTCACACTGACCCTGCTTAACCTCTTGATTTTCTGGGTTCAAGTCCAATTAACCTTTGGGATGAAGCAAGAGTGTCACAAACAGTGCAGTCGATAGAAGCCTAACAGTAATCATTTCATTTTCTGGTTCATCAAACAGGCCTGCGCCCCACCTCACTAATCTCAATCAAAGACACAGCCATTTATCATGGTAGACACTCAGGACAACAGTTTGGCCAAAGCATGGTGGTTAGAGTCTCAGACTCCCATCTGTGCTACAATGACTCATCTACTCTATTGACATCCTATTGGAAACAGGCCTGGCTGCATTCCAGGAAATATCAAGGGTCATTCCATCTCAAATCATTGGGAGAAATCTGGTATCTGAAATTTTACATGGACAAATCAAATACTTTTTTTTTTTTTTTAAATTGGCTACTGCCCTGCCTTTAGCACTTTTTAAAGACCCATTCAAAGCTGTGTTTGAACTACAACATCTCAGGGATGATTAAGGATTACAGCCTGAAACTTTCACTGTCATTTTTCATTCCATAATCTGTGAAAGTTGACAAGTAGATTAAATCATTTTCGATTCTGAGTAAATCAAAAGATAAAATGAAAGTGAAGTTGTCGTGAAAAGTCCCATCTTTAAGCTCACATTAAGAAAAAATTGATAACGCAGAAGTCAACTAGTGATATTTTCTTAACCACATGTAGCTGCATGTTACAATGATACAAAACAAAACAAACAGAGCATTTTTAATATGAAATACTTGGTCATTTTTGCTGAACATTTACAAATGATTAACATGCTGTACCATAGATGCTAAAATACTGCAAGATAGCCTGATTCTGACTCTGATCTAAGAATTTGAAGATTTTATTTTATCTTTAATTTTTTAGATGGGCCTTTTTAAAAAAAAAAAAAAAAAAAAATTCAAACCCCTGGAGAAACAGAGTGAACTATTGGCTTACTTAATGTACTTCCTGAATTTATATACTTTTTAGTAGAGATGCTTGAAAGTACACATTTACATGCATGCACACTTTAACTTTCTGCAGAGAGTCCAGGTCATGATATTGATCTTGAATTCCAAGTTTATTCCCAGTGAAAGACAAAGTGACAAATCCATTTTGATCCTATCAAACAGTTTCCACAATGGTCATGAGGATAAATGCACTGCTGAAGTCTTGCTCACAAGAGTACATCAGATCACCACTACCCCAACAGATCCATGTATTTGGTCATGCTTGTTGTGTTGTCATCCTAATGATCTCATGCAGTTCCCAAAACAATTACACAAAACTGTGACAGTCCTACAATCAAAATTTTTAAAAAGCCCATATTTTAAAAAATAAAATAAAATAAAATAATATATATATATATATATATATATATATATATATGTTATATCAGTTGTATTTGGAGAACCATTTTGAAACTCCAGAATTCTGTGGTACTCAGACTATGCTATGTAGCAATATTTTTGTTTTGTGGCACAACTTTCTATACCTGCTCAATCAGTTATGAACGTTCAATAAAAATAACTTGTTTTTCTGGAACCAAATGTTTCATACTAAACAGCATTCTATATGTTTTGTTTTATATTATTGTGACATACAGCTACATATGGTTATGAAAATATCACTCGTTGACTTTTGCGTTATCAGTTTATTTCCCTAATGCGTGCTGTGATTCATGTTGCATGATGCAGTCTTCACAGTACATATTCTGATGTATCCATGGCATATGAGAGGTGTGCTTACATTTTATAAATTCCACTGTTTCTCTCCATGTCTGACAGGCATCTTGTTACTGATAGTATTGGCCACATATTTCAGTTCACTGATTAGAGGAAGGTGAGTACAGTGTCCCGGCATAGGAATATCTTTCCTTTTTGTGGATATCAGTTCCTGTGAGGACGGGTCCCTCTGTATACCTAAGTCTCTTCTTCACAGTCCTGTCATGCTAAAAACATGTAGACACTCAGCCAGAGTGGCTCTGAGATACAAGACACTGAAGACACTTTGATAGATTGATGACTCACCCCAGAGGTCAGCACAAATGCACAAGTTGTAGGATCTCATTAGATGCTGGCTGGGGAGCTAGATGAGTTGCAAATTAAAATCAGAGGGGACAAGCCAGAACAGAGGGGCAATTAGATTGTGCTGCAGGTTCCTTTGTCTCGTATTGTTTTATATAGTAAATATATTGACTGAATTCCTTTTCTAAGCAAAATCACCAGAAGCATTAGCAGACGTTTACTCCTAAGAATCCTATGCACACCCATCTGATTGAGGAAATCTGTGTGTCATGCTGCAGTTGGACTACTGACAGCGTGTACTAGATTACAATTACTGCTACTACAATTACCACAAGTACTACATTCAGTCTACCACTCCAAGCTTGAGTGTCTACTCATTGAGAGGAAGTCAGTAATCTGTCTCCACTGCAAATCACTTTACATTCAGTCCAGTCTGTTACATTACCATATGCTTTCCAACAAAGCAGCAACAACCATGAAATTAAAGCCAATGTGGAACCTACCTCAAAGAGTAATAAGGATGACTTAGGGTAACTGGGTGCTGGTTCCAAAAAATATGTTGCTCCAATAGACTGCCATTCAAAAAATGTCAATTTCTGTCATTGCATATTTGGTCAATAAATAATTTTAAACAAGTCATTTTAATATCTTTTTCTAAATGCAGTCCTTCTTTTTAGTTTGCTGATAGTCATTTTAAAAAATAAAATCAAAAAATAAGTAGCTATTAGGCTATAAAGACTGGCAAGTTTCACTGGCATGAATGACATGTTTGGTCTGGGATGAAAGAAGCGCCATTTTGCAAAGTCAGACCTGGAGGGTCAATAACCGGCACAGTCCAGTCACATTCATGTTGTTAAAATGTAGTTATGATGGCATGGCTGTTACTCCGTTGCCATTTGTCAGTGGAGGCATGGCTTATTCTTTGGTTAACTGTACTGACAGATCCTCAGGGGAATAAAAATATTTCCTTAATTTTTAATAAAGTGTATAAATACAGTTTCTGTACAAGACTTAATCACTCAGGAAGGTTTCCACTGCGTATGTGAGGAAGTCACCTTAACTGTCATCACCAATATTGTATTTATATTTTAAACAGAACATTCTCTGAGTAAAACTAAATAATAACATCGAGCTGCAGAACTTTGCTGTAAGGACACTTCTGGTTGAGGCTCCACTCATATTCCAAATGAAAATGCCACCAAAATTTAAAAAAGAAAAAGAGAAGAATGGAAATAAGCATAGTCAGGAAAATGCTTTCAGATGATTTTGCCAATGACGTTAAGTGATTTTTAGTATCTTCTTATTGGAATTTATATTAGATTGTGGAGTCAGTTCTTACTGCTGCACTTTCCAATGTATTCATTCAATCATTTTATCTATGTAGTGTCCTTTATTTTAATGTTGTGTTATTCATTCTGTGAATATAACACAGTGACTGACTGATATAATGCCATCTTTATTCATTTATTTCCACTACTCACTGTTTGAAGCCTCTCATCTATTCTCACACAAAAGTTTATTTTATTTATTTGTTTTTTATTCACCTTAACTGACAAGCTGCTGAGGTCAGGTCAGGTCAATCCAATGTGAAAAACTGAAAATCGATAGTTGAGCTGAGACAAACAACTAATAAGATAGTATAGATGCACACTTGAAAAAAATGTTTTAAAAGATGTGGGTTTGCATTGCATCTCAAGAGAGCCACACAGTATGTCGAGTCCCACACAGGACTTTCATCCAGGAGACTGGGATCTGTGTGTTGTGTGGGATCATTACTTTTAGACTAAAGATTTGTTTTCTCTTGATTTCCAGTTAGGCATCAAAATTACTTTTACTCATGATTTGGGTAAATATATGTTCTTTCACAACATTTTTGTAGCTTCTACACCATTTTTGTAATTACCAACATGATGAGTCTAACAGAGTCTAGCTTTCACAAAGGTGGTTATCAACTTTCTTTGTGAACTCAGACTTTCTGCTGGTGCGTGTTCATATGAAAAGGGGACGTTTAATGGGTTGTTATAATGGAGAGCTATGAGGAATCTTCAAATTCATGACAATAAAAAGGGCAAATATTGCAAGAGAGGAATGCAGGCAACAAACTGTCATCATGTGTTAATATTTATTTTACCAATCACTGCAGCCACTTTTTCTAATGTGAAACCTGCAATTAGAGCTGGTGTACTTTAAGCATAATACACTGTAATGTAATGGAAATAGCCTATGTGTCGCAACAAATGAGTTGCATTTCCTTTGAATTCATGCAAGTACACATAACCTTCCCATCTAGGTGCAGGGAATAGGCAGCATGCTGAATGCAAACAGATAAACATCAGGGTCCTGTACTACAAAGCGAGACAACATACCCAGGACATCTTTCAGAGATCCGGCTTGACTAACCCTAACAATCGCGCTCAGGAAAACAGTCCTACAACGGTGGTTATCAACTCGGTAAGTCAACCCAGGGTTGTCCGATCTGAGTATGAGTGCGTGCACATAAAATGGGTGGTGTTATCAGTATCTTACCAATCACAACTATGGACAAGTCTGGCTGCAGAGCGTCTCACTTTACCGCCAAGGAGCAGAATATGATCTTTACAAAATATGAAGAATAATATAAAAACATCATGGAAGCAAAAAGCAGCACCGTTGCAGTGACCAAAGCCAGGAAGGAATGCTGGCAGAAAACTGCTCACCGTGTGAATGCTTCAGTTCATTAGTTTATAATATCATAAAACATGATCACTTTTAGATCATGAAGGTATGTATCAGACAATAAGCACATCTGAGGATTCCTTTTGACTAATTTTCTGCCTAATGTATATACTTGTGGCACATCTGACATTTTTTTTACTTTCAGCTGCAACCCTGGCGGTGTAAAAAGAACGTGGGAACAAATTAAGAACAATTATAAAAACATAATTCAATGCAGTGTAGCTTAGTAATGTGTCCTACAAATGCAAGCTTTAATGCTAAAGTCAGTTTGCTGTTCTGGGGTGATATTGTATGGAGAAAAAAAATTAAAATAGCTTTGACATTGCCTGTAGCCAGCAGGAAAAAAATGAATGAAGGAAGACAGGAGCCCATAGAGATCCTCGTCTGTTTTGATGGTCCTGAAAAACCCTCACACTCCTTAGTGAGCCCCTCACAATTCACGCTCCGCTGTCTAGCGGGTCTTCAATAAATGCTGGTAATGCCATTTTGTTGAGAACTGCTTCGTTTTCTACTGCGTCTGAAGTTTTACGGGAGAGAACTGATTTTCAGTGGGAGTTTTTGTACCCAGTCATTTCAATCTCCAACATAACCTGCCGCAGAGCAGGTTAGCTGTAAGTTACCATGGCAATGTACCCTGGTAAGAAGTGAACCACAGTCGTAGGACCAAAAACCCAGGATTTAACCTGAAGTTACCTTGCCAACCCCAAATCCTGCTTCATAGTACAGGCCCCTGGTATGACACAAATATAGTGGCTTTATACAAAGGACATTTACTGAGGGACATATGAGGCTATGTGTGGCATCAAGGAGTGGCGGCTGCTTAATACAGGGGCACAGGGACTACTAATATCCAGATAAAAAGTAGTTCTCAAAAATAAAATGACATTTTAATTAATTATAACAAAATAATGACAAAATTAATAATAACGTTCACATTCTTTTGATATATTAACAATATTTGTATTATTAACAGATTTAATATAAGTCTTTACTGGGTGTTTACTAATTCTACATTTCCTGGATGCGGGACGCCGGCCACATGACCGTGTATGTCGCTTGGAAAAGTTTTCCTGATCATGTGACCTTGGCCCGGGCTCTGATTGGCAGCTGCAGACTGTCTCACGGGACTCAGCTCGGTGCTTCCCAGACCCTCCCACTTTTGCTGTAAGCCAATTCATTTTGTCTTTATTTGATTTTGTCTTCTGTGGTTGGATATCAAAACTGTCCTTTGACGTTCTTACGACTGTGCTTTCTGACACCGTCACGGCCTTTCCCCTCCTCTGCTACTAGAGCACAGCTACCATCATGGAGGTTTAATGCATTGACCTGCTGTCAGTGGAGAAAAGACGGCTCGTAGAAAAGAGCGCGTGTAGAATTCATGTAACTGGGTTTAACCTAAAAGAAAGCTCTCTTTGAGACACTCAAAACTGTCGCTTTGAGCTCAACATACCTTGCTAACCCACTAACCTCACTTAACAGCACAACTCTCAAGTCTGATTCTTCTACAGGGAAAATTAAGGACAAAGATCTAATTTCCTGTCCTCCCAGTGAAGCTGTACTAAGAAGAAAGCATCCACCAGAAATGTCCTCACAGTTTAGGCTAGGTTAAGGTCAGGGTTGAGGTAAGTGTCCAGAAATTAACAGTCTGTATGCATGTGACCAACTTGATTCATTCAGCGTTATTCTATGAACAGGTTACACTGCTCACACTGCAACTGCCAAAATCAATACAGTGGTGAAATTGTGTTCAAATATACAAAAGACAAGAATCTCCCTGTCTTCCTAAAGCTGGACAGACTCCCTGCTTCTCTCACTGTCGGGATGCTAATAGTGTGGCTGTTTGCCACCAGACAGTGGGGTCAGAAAGTCAATGCAGAGGCCTGCTGAGTGTTAACAATGAGCTGCTGGGAGAGTAAGAGGAGGTCGGCAGCAGAACGAACAGGCTTTGTTGTGCCACATGGCCTCTAGGCTGAATATGGGCCATGAGGGAATTGTTCACCCAATTGTTCTACACTGGGTGGTATGCATCCACCTCCATAGCAGCCCTGTTTAAATAGCTGCACCCCCATTCCCCACTGACAGATGTATCTTTATTCAAGGATTTATTCTGCTTTTTTTTTTTTGAACAGGATTAGGATTATTTAGCAGGGATTAGTGAGATTTTTTATGGATAATGTCAGAACTTGTGTCAAAGGAGATGAATTTGATGGGGTCATTGAATGCCTGTTTGTTGTTTGTTTGACATGTAGTTGCTTGTCCTCCCAATTTTAACAACTATCCAGTTACACATGTGACATTTAGAACTTAGATAAAGCAAACACAAAACTAAGTATTATCCTGACATATAAATTCTGTCTTCTTCTTCTTCTTCTTCTTCTTCTTCTTCTTATTATTATTATTATTATTATTATTATTATTAATAATAATAATAACAAACTAATTATTATTAAAATATAATAACAATAATAGTTATTACCTGCTCGTCCTTTAACATGTTAGAGAATCACATGTGCTCTGAACTATCCAAACAAACCATGGTATAATTGTGTTATATAATTTAGATTACAGGTGTAGCATTGTGTCGATCATTTACCCCTTCAATAGTATTTTAATTGAGTTAGCTAACATTGTAAGCGATAGAAAAAAGAATTTCCATGTAGAATAATTATCAAATTAAATATTACCAAGAGATTTCCACAATAATGTTGGATGGTCAAGCCAAACCAAACCCCTATACAAGAAGGCAAAATAACAACAAAAAAACTACCTCTTTGCTGATAAAGTAATATTTTTTTCTTCTGAGGATATGGAGTGTATACAGAGGCTAAAATACATTGGGCGCAATATGCACAATAAAAGGTATAAAAGAGTGTAATTTCTATATATATTTATAGGTTCCTTTATTGTGTATTTGTAGTAAATGCTGTGGTAAAGTTTGAATTAACATTTTATTCCTCTTCACTGTTAGAAAAAATATTTGAGTCACACCTCTAAGTGGAGCATCAGGTGTCTTCTTTGAATTTATCTAAATAAATGAGACAGAAGGTGATATTTCACTGGAAGTTGTGTAAATGATTAAAAGGTTCACAACTCGCACCCTTTTCCATATCTGCACGCTCTGAGCACTGGTTGGTATATAATTGCTATTATGACTACCAGCTTCAACAAAATCAAAAAGCCTTTCAAATTATTTCAGAAAACTTGGTGAATGAAAAGCTGATAATGTGATCATAAGAATGAAAATACAGCAATATACAGTAGGTTGCATCATTTTTACATCATGCATGTTTTTTAGGAGGACTGTGCTAATGAACTGCAAAATACATAAACATCATTGAGGCTGGGCTGCAAGGTGGCGCAGTTGCTAGCATTGTTGCCTCGCAACAAGAAGGTTGTTGGTTCGCGTCCTGGTGAGGACACCCGGGATCTTTCTGTGTGGAGTCTACATGTTCTCCCCGTGCAGCGTGGGTTCTCTCCGGGTTCTCCAGCTTCCTCCAACAAGGTCCAAAAACATGTTGAGGTTAATTGGTGGTTCTAAATTGCCCGTAGGTAGAAATGTGAGTGTGCTTCGTTGTCTGTCTCTAAGTCAGCTGGGATAGGCTCCAGGACCCAGCGACCCTAGTGACGATTAAGCAGTGTATAGACAATGGATGGATGGATGGATAGATGGATGTATGGATGGATAGAGGGATGATTGAGGCTCTAAATCCCAAGAATTTTTCCAGCTAACTGCTGATGTTTTCAAAATCAAGACGTTCACAGCTACCAGCCTACGGATGTTATTCAACGTCGAGGATGAGGATTTTGATGGTTGCTGTTATGTACTCTACTGCAACATACTGTTGCAACTGTGTGGTTTTTTTTAGGAGCTTCGATTCATGCATTCATTTTAATAATCTACTTGACATACACTTTATTAAGTAGTGTATATAGTGTAATATAATGGCTGTAACTCTTTGTTTATTGATGTTGATGCTCAAAAAGACAAGGAAACAAAATGTAGCTCCAGAATATTGTAAACCCTTACAACATAGCATGTTTCAGTCCAGTGGTCAGGTGCTATCAGGGCCTCCTCAGTACAAATGATGCTCTCACATCTTTATCTCTTGTATATACTAATAATCACAGTACATGTGCAAATAATGGGACTGCTGTGTGTTTAGCACCATCTCCTCACAGCTAGAAGATCCCCCGATTCATCCCGGTTAGGACCCCCTGGGATCTTTCTGCGTGGAGTTTGCACGTTCTCCCTGTGCAGCAAAAGACTAGTACCAAATAATTAGATTTATATGAGTAAGGATTGCTGAATGTTGCAGCTATGACAACATGCCATGACTTGATCAACCAGTTATGGTAACATGAAATGCATGTACATTACAACACACCTGTTATACACATTATTCAGTTGTACCATATTAAGTATGCAGAACTGCATCCACTACCAAACTATTGAAGGGCTGCTTACCTTTAGTAGGTGTGCTATCAGTGCAGCCCTACCAGCCCCAGCGTTATCTGCAGATATCAATCAAACTTAAAAATTGCATTACACTTGGGTGACAAATTGCATTTACATTTTAAAAAACATTTTTAAAAAAAAACATGTTTAAATGGGATAGCAGAAACAAATAATATATGTGACATTATCAGCACTGTTTTTCCCCTCTTTATCATTAGTTAAAATCTTGAAATAACAAAAAACTCCTAAATTTGCTATTCCAGCTTGTTATTGTTACACATGAAAAAACATCGCTGTGTGACAAACTTTTGCTGTTCCAGTTCTCCTACATTCATTGAGTGGCAACAAAACAATAAAAGCGTCATTGGCAGCTTTGGATAACAAGTAACAAGCCATCCCATCTGATGGGTGGCCAGTGACCTTATTGTCAGGGTACCTCCGTGTGTGTCCTATCTGTTTATAACCCCTCAGACCAACAGGCAATCAGCATATCTGTGGGTATTATAGGATCCTACAGCTGTTCCTTTATTGCCAAGAGTCAGTTTCCCCTGTATTACAAGAGAAAAATCACATTAAATGTCACAGCTGATGTTGTATACAACAATTGAGCCACGAAACATTTCAATCTGACCATGTCAGTTCCAAACACTGGGGCACACATTGAATTTGCAACTGAATAGTGGTCTCATGTAGCAGTTAAGCAGTTTGTCATACAAAGTAGGAGAACAGACTGGAGTTAAATAAGCAGGTACAGTTGTGAGCTAAAGTTTACGTATATTTGTAAAACCTGAGCTTGCAATGACTCCTGTAACTCAGCGTTGTATATAATGGAATCACTGAAACATCCATCTTTGTTGCAAAAAAAACAAAACAACAATGATGCATTTGGATTCTTCCTGGATTTATTGCAGGTCTTCTGTAAATGTCACAAAATCTGATGGGTCAAAAATGTACATACAGCAGTGTCAATATTTGGTTAAAGCAGTGTATAGATAATGGATGGATGGATGGATGGATGGATGGATAGTTCCACTGGCAGCAAAACAGCCCCAGAGCATGATATCACCACAAAAAAATGTTTTTGTTTTTTTTTTCCAAATTGTAATATCCTTTTTTTCTGCAGAAAAGGCAAGGTAGTCTCATAGGATTTTCTTGCATGTGCAGCCTATTTCAAATCCCCTCACAACATTTCAATGGGAATCAGATCTAGGTTTGAGAAACCTCCATAAACCTCAATTTCCTCTTTTTGAACCATTCCTTCATGGATTTGTTAGTGTGCTGAGGTGTTACACATTATCCTGTTTAAAATATTGACTTCAGATTCCACTTCAACTTTAGGACAGATGGCCTCACATTATCATGAAACACTCTTACATGACGCAAAATTCGTATCTGCAAGCTGACCAGGCTCTGAGGCAGTGAATCAACTGTCAGTAACAGCTGAAGAGATTCATGCAGATCTTGTGATGAAATTTTGGGGCGTTTGGAGACCTCCTAGTCTGTTATATGGCCTGTTCTTGGTTTGAATATACTGTGGAAGCCAGTCCCAGAAAAACTACCAGTTGTTTGTAATCTGTGCCACTTCTAGATGAATTTCCTAGCAGTGTATTGATACCCTTCGAATCATTTGCAGATCTTCTATACAAATCTCATGTCTGCCACACAGACCTCCATAGCTGTTTTTTTTTTTTTTTCTGAAGGCCATAGAGAGCTCTTCAGATCATGGCATTGTGACACCATATACTTCAGTTTCAAAAAGAACATTGAAGCCTAGATGTCACAGGTGAACAGGTTTTGCATGTCGCTTATAAAGGAGGTTGCAATCAGTGGATTCTCATCTGGAACCCCTGATTCTAATTTTATGCATTTGAAGGGAGAGTTAATTCACTATATTTTATCATGTAACTGATCTGGCTTTTATTTATTTAAGTCACTGTATGAAAGAGGCTCAAGTGTTTGCTTCTTTAAATATGCAGAACATTTTAACAATTTTAACATGATTGTGAGTCCACACTCAAAGTAGATCCATCGGAGATTCCCCTTTCCCTTATAGCCCTGACCAAACCCCCATCTCCCCTCTTAACCCTTGCTTATACGGCACATAACATCTGACCCGTGCCGTAAATCTATCACAAAATTTCAATTAGAGATGGGCAAGTCTCCAAGCCATGTGGCTATCTAGGAGCTGTTGGACCAGTCAAGATCAGCTCAGTTCTCCAATGTGATTCTGTGATTCTGGTACTTTGTATGTGTGTGTTTGTCTGGTTTTCTGCTGCCCCTCTCTGGTCACTTTCACCAGGGAGGAAGTTTCAAGCATCGGAAAGTCCACTACCAGACTTTTTTCCCCTCATGTTTTCTCCAATCTGGACAGTTTTGCTGAGATTTTGGTCGGTGGCACAGCAGCTCTCTATGGGATTTGCCGGAGATGAGGTAAACACACTGGAGCGCTCGTCAAACTGAGGCAACGGGGAATACGTAGTCCGCTCCTACCCTGTGCTTAACTGAAACCTGGTCACAGAGATGTCACAGTGCCGTCAAAATCATGTAGCCCTCAACTAGAGATTCTATTCACCAACTGTAAACCATTCTATTCACTGGGGAGTTCTCTTCGTTTATCCTGATCAGTGACTACATCCCACCTCAGGCCTGTGTATCAGAGACGTTATCGCAGCTTGCCGACCAGATAACAGAAATGGACAAAAAACACCCAGACTCCCTGCTCATCATTCTGGGGGATTTTAACAGAGAAAGCCTCAGTCACCAGCTCCCAAATAACAGGAAGCATATAAAGTGTCCCACTAGGGGCACAAACACACTGGACCACTGCTACAGTGTCTTAAAAGATACCTATCACGCTGTCCGCTGTGCAGCCTTGTGACTCTCCAACCACTGTCTGCTTCATCTCATCCCGATCTACAGGCAGAAATTAAACATTTCTAAGCCTGTGAGGAAGTGGACATGGACAGAGGAATCAAAGCTGAAGTTACAGGCCTGATTTCACTGCGCTGATTGAAGTGTCTTTGAAGCTGCAGCAACTTACCTTAATGAACTTACAGACACTGTGACATTCTACACCAGTTTTTGTGAGGACTTGTCTGTAGATCAAGACTATCTACGCATACAACAACAATAATCTTTGGTTCACTCCTAACCTCAGGAAGCTGCATCAGACCAAGGAAGGGGCCTATAGCGCGCCTGCACTAAGGATCTGTGAGGAGGATGTGCACCAGCTCTTTCATACTCCTTTTCCACCAAACCAGTTCCAGTGCTAGTGCCTGACTTAGCACCAGTTCTTTGTGTTTCCACCGCCTAAGCACCGCCTCCCGGCTCTCAAAACTGGTGCTTAGCAAGCACCAACTCTTCGCTGAGCCAGAGCTAAGCACCGAGTACATCAGGAGCTGGGGGCGGGGTTATCATGACCACCAAGACCGATGAATGAATGGGACACACAAGCGGTGATTTGTGTCGTTTTTCGCTAGGACGTCCCTGGTCCGATCACAGATGTATTGGAATGAGTCCCGGGACACACGGAGGTTTTCCACAAACTGTTGCACCCTGAAATCCAGTACAATTGTGTCCCACCAGCAGCACCACAGTGGTGGAAAACAGAACTTTAATCACTTTGGTGTACTGTGGAATTTACGCTGCGGTCCTCTCATGAAAAACATCCTAACCCTAACCCTACATGCGCTGTTTATTCCGCTCATAGAAGAGATTGCATGAGAAAAAAGAATCACTCAGTTTCATCTTGGAAAAATCTGACATTAGAACGCCCTAGTTTACTCTTGTTAGAGTCATTTTTGGTCACACACCGGTCTGAGCACTGCGGCCACCAACAGCCGCTACCGCGGCCTGCTATGTGGGGCGTTTGGGGAGCATCAGTAAATTGTTGAGTCAGTCAAAAAATGTTCAGCAAGTCATATGTTTTGTCTGTGACAATGTGAGAAGTGCAAACAAATGAGAAAGTTGGTCACACCAGTAAAAAATTTTGTCTGGAGTCCTGTGTGGACTACGTATGCAGTGACGTATGGTGTGGCTCTAACTTGGCTCTTTGCCAATGGAAAAGCAACCTGTTCTTAGATTGGAACTGACTAAGCACTGGCCCTAGCACCAGCACGGAACTAGCACCTGTTGCTTCTTGGTGGAAAAGGAGTATCAGAGACAGAAGATCAGGAATGCTCCAGGACCCGACGGTGTGTCCCCCTGCTGCCTGAGAGTCTGTGCTATACTGCTGGCACCCACCTTCACAGGGACCTTTGACTCTCTGGAGCTGTGTGAAGTGTCCTCATGCTAAAAACACTCCACCATCATCTTGGTCCCCAAAAAACAAGGATTAAACGACTACAGGCCCATCACACTGACATCTTTGATACTTTAAGAGACTGGTGTTGAGCCGTCTGAAGGACATCAAAGGCCCCCTGCTAGACCCCCTACAGTTTGTCTACAGGGCAAACAGGTCGGTAGAGGATGCAGTCAATGTGGGACTGCACTACATCCTGCATCACCTTGACTCCTCAGGGACTTATACAAGAATCCTGTTTGTGGACTTCAGGTCAGTGTTCCACACTGTCACCTCTGAAATCCTTCACCAACAGCTCACTCAAGTCACTGTGCCCACCTCTATCTGCCAGTGGAGAACCAGCTTTTTGACTGACAGGAGGCAGCAGGTGAGGCTGGGGAGCATCGCATCCAGCACTCGGTCTGTCAGCTCTGGTGCCCCCCAGGGTTGCATCCTCTCCCCACTGCTCTTCTCCCTCTACACCAATGACTGCACCTCAGGGGAGTCTTCTGTTAAACTCCTGACATATGCAGATGACACCAATGTAATCAGTCTGATCCAGGATGGTGATGAGTCTGCATACAGACAGGAGGTGGAACAGCTGGTCCACTGGTATAGTCAGAACCACCTGGAGCTGAAATCACTCAAAACTGCGGAGATGACAGTGGAAATACCCTGACACCCATCCCCCTCACCATCCTTAGCAACACAGTGTCTACTATGGACAGCTTCAGGTGTCTGGAATCCACAACCTCTCAGGACCTGAAGTGGACTCCCTTCATAGACTTTGTCCAGAAAAAGGCCCAGCAGATGTTGTACTTCCTGTGACAGCTCAGGAAGTTTAACCTGCCACAGGAGCTGCTGATCACTTTCTACACCACCATCACCCAGTCTGTCCTCTGCACCTCCATCACTGGTCTGGTTTGGATTGGACACCAAACAGGACAGGCACAGCACAGACTGCTAGCGAAACTCTTTAAACTCCTCCTGTCCACTAGGCGCTACAGAGCACTGCATCGCAAAACCACCGGACACAGAGACAGTTTCTTACCCCAGACTGTTACCCTGATGAACTCTCAGTAGTCTCAGAGACTCAGGAATCACAGTGCAATAGCCCACACCCACACCTATCTAAGTCAGCCTGCTTATTTGCACCTACATTGTAAATACTGCTATTTAATGCTCTGACTCCTGTTTTTGTTGTTCCAGTTTATGTCTTTTATTTCTTATACAGAGAGCTAAGATTCACCAGAGTCAAATTCCTTTTTTGCATGTACAAACTTGGCCAATAAAGTTGATTCTGATTCTGATCTGGCCCCTGAGTATGCTACAAGGGTCAGTTTCCTACCTGAGATTGTTGCTTTTCAGCACGGTACTACAATGTGCTGTAAGGAAATTGGAAGGTCAAACAGTTGGTGCAAGGAGGTTACTGGGATTTCCTTATGGTTAAAGAGTCTACGTCCATCCTGCCCAAGCAGTCATTGTCATCCATTTATTTAATAAATTATTCAGTCTTCAATACATGTCCGAATGTGTAAATATCATGCTACTCTATCATTTGGAAATGTATTAAGTGATTTAACATTCCAAGAAGGCTTTTAATCTTTTATTTTAGTTTCTGTAACACCTGTGAGGAAGTCCTGTATACTTAGAAATTACATAGTTACTAAAGGCCACCACACACTAAATTTTTTTTTTAGGCCAATACCGAAATCACCATTTGGGAGTTTAGAATATTTGACAGTGATGTCCTGACGTATAGTATTTCTACTTTTTCTTTTTACTTTTTTGAAACATCATAAAGACATAACGTAATAACAGTCCTGATATGGATCCCTTAAATTTGTCTTTTATCCCTCCTAAATTGTTCCCCTCTCTTTTTCGTACTAAAAGTCTCAGGTGTAAAATTTGAACACATGGGCTAGTGTGTGACTGTTCTGGAATGTCTGTACAGAATTTATACACCATACTTTATGTTTAAGAGTCATTTTGATCCATATACACATATTACAACAATATGTCTGATTTTATTTTGTTCAGTGATTGTAATTGACTTTTCATGAACTTCCCAAAACATTGTTGCTTTAAGAGAAAGACTACTGCCATTAAATAAGCTCTAAAAGACATAGGGATGCTTCTCCTTGTCTTTAAACCTATTGGGAGGCTCAGTCAGTGGTGGTAGTTGTTGCTTTTTTTTACTTGAATGCTATATGTATAGACTGTATAAAGATGAATATAGCAAGTGCTGACAATACCACAGTGAATTTAGCTTTCATCAAGTCAGCAGCGTCACTTATGGCAGTCAAAATGATAAACATTTCCACTTCTTGATTTTATTTGAGTAGCACTCTGTGCCCTGAGTTCCTCATTTTCTTTTTGAAAAAGAAAAAAACATTTTCATGTGAAAAATAGTGAAAATAGTAAAAAGTGAAACTCATTTCTACAAAGTAATGTTGATTGTTTGAAATTATAAAACATATAATAACTGACTGCATAGGATTCACCCCTTTTAAAGGGACTTACCTAATTCTACACAGGTGTAGCTAACTGGTGCCAGATGTCACACTATTAGGAATATGTAGATTATCTGAGTGCAGTGAATGTGTCTTAAGTGATAGTACTATAAAATTGCCTGCATCTGGAAGGTTTCAGTCACAGGTGAATCAGAACTCCTGCCTATAACTACGTCATGAAGACAAAAGAACACTTCAAGGCACCCTGTGAAAAGATTATTGACAAGCATTTATCAAGGTGTCAGCTAAGAAAATTGTCACTTCACTTAATATTCCTTTGAGTACAGTTAAGTCTATCATTAATAGATGGAAGAGATATGTCATGTGCATAAACCTGCTTAGAGCAAGCCGTCCACAAAAACAGAGTGACCGAGCAAGAATGAGACTAGTGTAGGAGGCCACCAAGACACCAATGACTCCTCTGAAGGAGTGATAAGCTTCAGCAGCTGAGATTGGCAAGATTGTGTATACAACTGCTGGCTGTTCATCAACCGTTAAGGTTTTATGCAAGAGTGGCAAAGAGAAAGACATAGTTTTACAAAAACAAAAAAAACAAACAACTCATATTAAATACAGACTACGGTTCGCCAGAATGTATGTAGAAGACTCTGAAGTCAACTGAAGGAAGGTTCTTTGGTTTGACGATGCCACAATTGAGCTTTGTGGCCATCACACTGGTCACTATGGTTGGCAAATACCAAACACCACAAAACATAACAAACACACCATCCCAACCATAAAGTATGGCAGTGACAGTATCATGATGTGGGGATGCTTTTTGACAGCAGGCCCTGAGAGGCCTATATAGATAGAGGGTAAAATGAATCAGCAAAGTATTGGGAAATCCTAGAGGACAATGGCCTGAAGCATACAGCCAAGGCTACATATAAATGTGTCAGGGCCTCCACCTCCGGCTCTGTATAGTACCTGCCGGTTTTTGTATAAAGAGCCTGTGTTCCGAGTCTTGTGTCTGCGTGTGAGTTTCTGTACCGATCCGTAACAGTACGATCAGCCAGAAATGAGCTCAACAGATAACGACCAGGCGTTTTCTTCACCTAGCCTGCAGCAGGCTATGGCTACTCATGAAGCGGTGCTTGGACAGCATGACGAATTACTCTAGACTCCAAAAAGTAGCAACGCTTTGATTAGGAAAATCTCTCAGCTCACTTAAACTGTTTCAGCTCTAACCACCCACATGGCTGTTGGGTCCTCAAGTCCAGTAGCCCCAGCTCCAGCAGTTAGCGCTGCTGCCCCTAGCATTAGCCCCGCTACTTCATTTGTGCTGGTTCCTGGATGGTTCCTGAATGGTTCCTGAATGTTATGATGGCGACCTCAGTTCATGTCATTCTTTCCTGACCCAAGTGTCACTCGTTTTTGATTTACAGTAGTGAAACTGAGGTTCTCCTCATTGGCACCAAATCCACCTTCTCCATGGAGTTCCAGACCCTGGCAGCTGAGAGTGGCTGGAACGACACTGCCTTGCAGGGAGCGTTTTATAAAGAATTAAATGAAGCACTGGATGAGTCGGCCACCAGGAATGACATCAGCGCACCATTCAACTGGATAACCGCATGAGAGAATGGCAGCGAGAACGCAACCTTCGTGCCAGATCTACAGCAACTGTCAGTGCCTACACTGCCATTCCATTTTTAATTCATTGACATTTCGTTGGAGAGATCTGTTATCACGTCATAATTAAATAATCATTTTTTGGTAAATACTTATTTTAAAAAAAATAAATGAATTAAATTGACCATAATTCAATTTTAAATACCAATAATAGGGGGAAACTTCCTGGGGAGGTAAATACTTTTTTTTTGACATTGTAAGTAGTGTCTGTTACAGCCTCTGCTGTAAGAGTTTGGGTTGCTGTTTTTTGCGGGAGAGTGAGCTCTCCTCTTGTTTCACACCTGTTTTTTTTTTTTCATTCATGAGTATCCCAGGAGCATCATCATCATTGGAACACAGGAGGCTCAGGATTGGTTGGACCACCAGAAAAGTACTTAAGCACCCTCTTCCAGCTGGCGTGCGGTGGGGAGTCACCTTTTTTGCGTCAGCAGTGCCTCGTGTCCCTGAAGCATCTTCGGTCCTGTGTCCAGATTCAGTGTTCAGTATTTGTTAAGACTCTCGTTAATAGTGTGTTTTGGTACAAAGAAGTTTCTTAGTTAGTTGTTGTGTTAGTTATAATGGAATTTGGATTTCAGAGAATTTAGTTGTTTCTTATATTAAGATTAGGATTGTAAATATTTTTATGTTAGTCAGAAGCAGTAGGGGTGGACTACCATTATTTGTTTGAACTTGTTTTCTTCTGTTTTGTTTGTTTGTTTGTTTTTTTGCTTAATCCAGGGAGGGAGGTTAGCAAATGTATTTTGGTTTATTTCTGTTCTTCCAGGGTTAGTTCAGTTGTGGGATTAAATAGATAGTTTTTTTTGTTGTTGTTGTTTTGACCTTAGTCCACCCTGAAGCCAGGCTCTTATTGTTCTGTTTTTTTCTATTTTGTAAATGCTTTTTTTTGTTTTGTTTAAAACTGTAAACATATAAATTTTGGTGGCAATAAATTGCCTATCTTTACACCTGGTTCTCCTCCACGTGTCCTTTTATGTTATGTCTCTGCAACCCTAGACCAGGGACATAACAGTGGTGCTACTTGTTTTTTGTCATCTATGTCATTATCTTTAAATAACTGTCCCAGTTGTGCATGGACACTTAGCATTTCTCATTTTTTGCCTTGAACTTGTTTGTTGTTTGAATTCAAGCCGTTGGAGGCTGTGTACCGCTCTGTCCTGCTGGAAAACCTTCAGTCCTGTTATTCATGTGGATGTTACTTTGGCAAAATCCACCGACTTAAACATTGTTGCAGATCACATACTCTCATTCATTTTTAAACACTGCAGGACTATTTGACCTGTAACATAGTAGACGGTTGTTTTTGTTTGTTATTTTTTTTCAAGATAAGACAAGTGTTGAACAGACATTTTTTCTAGTCAGTGCATGCTGGTGGACCAATGGGGGACACTGTTTCAAAATTAATGCAAATCTAGTTAGGTCTTCTATACTGCACTATTATTTCCCGATATGTGCACATAAACTGATACATATGCAATAAAGTTATTGGCTGATATACCAGTCTTCTTGAATTATTAGCCTTTTATAGTAGATGCTGCTACATTGTATGATTTACATTCAATGTCAGTGTTTAGCAGGAGGTAGTGTGTCCTTTAATAAGTGGAAAATCAGGAGGCACTCAGACCAGCAGGAGCACTGTGTGAAAAATGCAGCCTCCTTATTGGGACAAGTCTGGTAATGCAGCAGAGATGGCAACAAAGAGGTCCCAGAACAGAAAAGAAACAGAAAGGGAAAAAAACAAATGTTAATCTGTTCACACTTTTGCGGCATCATTCAGTGACGCAATATAGCAGCAAATTAAATCTGTGCAGGAACACATCCATCCATCCTTGCGGTTTATTTTATATAGTGAATGTACACCACTGGATAACTGATCACTTGTGTTTTAAATTCCTGCCTTTGTGTAGAATGACCACCATGTCATGTTTTGATGGCTGACAAGCCTTTAAATAGATCTCTATACCAGAGATTGGGTCCAATCACAATCATATGTTTTTCTTTAAACCACAACCACAATATTCTGTTTATGCACAGATATTTTCAAGAGAAACATTTTATTTATGAATTAATTTATTTTCAAAAATTCCCTCAGCTTGTCAACATAATAAACAGCTCAGGTAACTAATGGATTACCTCAAAATCTGGTTATAAATGGATATAAAAAAAATGTATATGCAGGTGGACATTTTTTAAATTTATTGGTCCAAGTGTAAGATACCAGCTCAAAATGATTGATAATAAACCAGACCTGCTCATAAAATTAATATTCAGGCCACCATTTGTTTTCTTGTCTTAATGCCATACTGAAGTTACAATCGCAAGACAAAACTTGAAAACCACAATCACTTTCAACTTCTGTAGGTAGACATCCATCCATTCTCTACACACCACTTAATCCTCATTAGGGTCGCGGGGGGGCTGGATCCTATCCCAGCTGACTTAGGGTGAAGGCAGGGGACACCCTGGACAGGTCACCAGTCTATCACAGGGCTACACTTAGAGACAGACAACCAAGCACACTCACATTCACACCTACGGACAATTTAGAATCACCAATTAACCTCAACATGTTTTTGGACTGTGTGGGAGGAAGCCGGAGAACCTGGAGAGAACCCTCGCTGCACGGGGAGAACATGGAGACTCCACGCAGAAAGATTCCAGTGCCCCCACCGGGACGCAAACCAGCAATTTTCTTGCTGCGAGGCAAAAGTGCTACCAACTGCGCCACCTTGTAGCCCAGGTGGTAGATAGATAGTATAAATGCATATTTGTACTATCTATCTAGTTTTCTGTTTAGTAGCCTTTTAAGCTAAGGCACAAGTTAAATTCTCCCGAACCCACTGAATGAGTAAATTTAAAATCTATTGGCTTTGCTTTTCGCTCTTGTGCAGTTTGCTGTTAGAAGTTCACACTCCCAGTTTGCTTTGATTGGATACATTTACCCATAGACCCCTGACTGGAGAAGGCATTATCAAAATATTTATTTTCTGGAAGTAGAAAAATTAGGGATTGGTTATGTGAACACAAGTTTTAAAAAGGAGGCCTGTCAGCCAGATGTCCCACACAGTCTTATTGCCAAAACGTCTCCCTCATTCTGGTAGTGACAAACTGTCCAAACACTGAGCGGTGTCAGATTTCCTCTGACCACAGACAAGATGTGGAAGGGGATGGACCATGTTTCAGCAGGGCTTCAGACATCCAAGGCACAACTGTTGTCCTCTAACTTCCTTCAGTTCAGACTCCATCCTTCTCAGTCATCATGGCTGTGGGGACTTATAGCGAGAGGGTGAGGCTTGTCCCATCCTGTCTAAGGACGAATAAACAGCATCTTCGTCTTACCCAATTGTTGTCTTTATCAGGTGCTCAGCCTGCGATTGACAAGTGAACCACAGCCTGCTGAGAGATGCTTCCTTTAAAAGACAAGAACAGTGAGGTCAGTGCTGTGTTATCAATAGCCACCCAGTCACCACATTCTTTGGTTACCCACTGTGTTGTGATGCAGGCCAGTGCAGGAAGTTTATTCAAGCAGTTGGCTCAGCTGTGGCTCAGTATATCAGATTTTGGGTCTTTATATTCATTGAGCCACTTTAGTAGAAATAATGAAAATACAGCAGCATTTGGGTAGAAAACATTTTTTTTTATTATTATTATTTTTACAATAAATTGTTTTCTTATTTAAAGAAATACCACTTCCTATTTTGCCTTGAATAATTTGTCATTAACTATAGCCTTTAATGACTGATATGCTCTGACAAAGACTGTATAATATCATGCATGGTACATGCAGACAAAAGAGCCTTTCTATTGCTTCCTTTACTTTAACATGTCACACTCTTTTGATTTATACCGTTGATTACTATTGATTTTCTAAAAGATTTTATCATGAAATCAATATTTTATGGAGGCTGTGATATACTACTGCTGTAGGCATTCAAAGTTGTCACCCCTCCATAGCCCCTGCAAGTGAACAAAAGACAAGGATAAAACATATCCTATTGATTTTTTCCATTGATTTCTTTATCACTCTGATAAGGTAATGACAATCTATGCAAACCTATCAGTCTGCAGAAAGATAAATTGTGTTTTTTGCTTTAATTAAGTGGGCTAATTGGTTGATGTCGCCCCAACAGTATCTCAAAGCCCAAACTGCAAAAGCCACTTCTGTTGATCAGGTTATAGAAGGAGATACAAGTCTTAAGGTTATAGTAAATGGACTATTATTGTGAAAACAGGTCTTACTCCTAAAATGTCTTGTCGGCTAGTCTCTCCTCTGCGCCACATATTCAGCAATGACTGGATGTGTAGGCAGGGTTTCTGACGATGATGCAGGGGATAGGTTGGAGGACAGCAGGAGGACAGTGGACTACTAAAGACAAGTTTTACCTGAGACATGAAATATGGTATGAATACTCGAGAAAAGAATACTAGACCTTGACAGTGGTGACAAGACCAACAAGACAAGATGTGAGTTTTGTGGAGTGAGTTTTCAGAGCACGATCTCTAGTAGAAACTCAGACCCACTTAGTACCTGTTTAATAGCTGGAGTTCAAAGGTGGTCAGCAATGCCTTGGTTTTGGTCAACAATGCAGAAGAAGACAGAGTGTGCATCCTTCTAGACCAGGCATCACCAAATGGCGGACCTCGGTCCGGATCCGGACCGAATGATGGTTCTGTCCGGATCCATGACCAATCTGATAAATTCATGAGAATAGATTTTCATGGAGCATTTTTTCCAACGGTTGTGGCTATAGACAGTGGGCACTGCTACTCCAGTTAATACGGCAATAGCTCCACTCAGTCCAGCCAATCAAATCGTTTGGTTACCCTGCATGGTCAGTGCACCACTACAGCTCGCTGCCGCTGCCACTTTGCGCTTGCCTAAACAGCAGAGCAGAGAGGAAGAGACAGTGATGACTGCATGGCTTGCTCCAAAAGAAGGAAGGCTGATGAGGAAAACCATTGCTTTGAAGATGAGTGGACGAAGAAATTTATGTTCATTCTTCTGTCAGGCAGTGCCTCATATGCTCTGAAAACATGGCACTAATTAAAAGTAGCAACGTGAAGCGTCAATACAAGACAAAGCACAGCTCTTTTGAGCAAAGTTATCCCCTGAAGTCCGAGCTGAGGGCACGTAAAATACCCAAGCTGTAAGCCCTGTATGACAGATCTATCCAACTCATCACGCACATTTACAGCCCAGCAACATGCATTTATTTATTGTTTTCTGAGGATGTTGACTTTTTTACTTGAAGTGGAGGCCTTCAGTTCTTTAGGCTGGGACCTCTTTAATTTAAGAGACAAAAGGGTTATTAGGCTCTGTTTGCACTTTTAAAAATGTATTTTATTCTGACGTTTTTCTTTTCTCTAAACTGAAATAAAGGCCTTTTTTTTTTTTTTGCCTGGGACTACTTATAGATATGGTAAAAGAGATCACCAAGAGTAAACAATTTATGAGAATTATTGTGCTGACTCTGAGATTATATCGGTGGACGATTAATTTAAAGGTTAGTTTTAATAATTTTAATCAATGCAATCACTTGCTTTGGTGTGGTTGGTTATTTTTTACCCTACAGTATTGTTGAAACCATGAAAATGTGGCCATAGGGGAAGGCTCTAAGACACAAACTGGACTTTGGTTCAGACCTGCTTGGAGGAAATGTTAACAACTGGACCTCAGTGACTTTTAATTGAACACCCCTGTTCTAGACCTTATGGCATTTGATACAGTGTTCACAGCATCTTATTACAGAGACTGGAATGTTTAACTGGGCTTAAACAAACTGCACTAAATTGGTTTATTTCATATTAATTAGACAGATTCCAGTTTGTTCATGCTCATGATGTTTCTTCCACCCACAGTAGAGTTAGTTGTGGAGTTCCACATGGCTCTGTGTTAGGACCAATATTATTTAACTTTTACACGCTCCCCTTAGACAATATTATTAGGAAGCACTGCATACATTTCCACTGTTGTGTAGACGACACCTGTTATTTTTCTCTAAGAAGCCAGATGAAACCAATCAGTTGGTCAAACTCTTGTCTGAAGGACATAAAGGCCTAATTTTCTTCATTTAAATTTAGACATAACTGAGGTCATTGTAATTGGCCCTAAACACCTCAGAAACACACTTTCAAACCAGATAGTTACTCTAGACGGCATTGCCTTGGCCTCCAGTTCTACTGTACAGAACCTTGGAGTTATTTTTGACCAGGACACGTTATCTGATAGCCATGTAAAACAAGTTTGTAGGACGGCCTTTTTTCATCTTCGTAACATGGTAAAAATCAGGAACATCCTGTCTCAGAGTGATGCTGAGAAACTAGTCTATGCATTTATAAATTCTAGACTGGATTATTGTAGTTCCTTGTTATCAGGCTTTTCCAATAACTCTTTCAAAAACTTCCAGTTGATCCAAAATGCTGCAGCCAGAGTTCTGACAGGAACCAGTAACAGAGATCATATTTCTCCTGTATTAGCTTCTCTTCATTGGCTCCCTGTGAAATCCAGGATAGAATTTAAAATCCTCCTTCTAACATATAAAACTCTCAATGACCAGCTCCACTTTACCTTAAAGACCTTATTGTACCATATCATCCTAACAGAGCACTTCGCTCTCAGACTGCAGGTCTACTTGTGGTTCCCAGAGCTTCCAGAAGTAGAATGGGAGGCAGAGCCTTCAGTTATCAGCTCCTCTGTTGTAGAATCAGTTTGGGTTCTGGAGGCAGACACCCTCTGTACTTTTAAGATCAGGCTTAAAACTTTCCTCTTTGATAAATCTTATAGTTAGGGCTGCTCAGGATCACCTGAACTGTCCCTTAGTTATGCTGCTATAGCTTTAGACTGCTGGGGGATTCCCGTGATGTACTGGGCTCCTCTCCTCTCCTCTCCTCTCTCTTCCTTCCATACAGTTATAACCAACATTACATGTCACTAACTCTATGTTTCCCCCAAGGTCCTGTGTTTGTTCTCTCTGCAGGTGTCTCTGGATCTGGAGCTTCTCATCTCTGACCTGCAGCCGCTGGCCTCACTGACCTCCAAAATATTTATTGTTCTGCTCTATTGCTTGCTCCTTTTCTGAGCCTGGTTCTGTCAGAGGTTGTTTCCCCCTTCCACTAGTTGCTTCCCACCGCTGCCGACCGCTTGCTCAGAGAGTCCAAAGGCAACTTTGGATTGTTTGGTTCTCTGTTTAAAATTTGTGAGGTCTTCACCTCATCATGTTAACCACTGTGAGATGAGATATGTTGTGAAGTGTGCTGTTTAAATTAAATTGAATTGAATTGAATGACATATGTTGTGAACTGTGCTGCAGTTCTGCTTCTGTAATGGGAGTGTTGAAGCCAAGAATGGCAAAGGGCACAGGATGAGAGACTGGCTCTTTGCCTGTACCAATCATGGATGCAATCGATAGAGGTTAAGACACTGTTCACACATTTGGCACTGTAAAACTGTAGCTTGCTTGCTTACAAAATCAGTGCATTAAATAAAAACTCATTATTTTTTAAAGGTAGTGGTTGGAATACAATAAGCTGCAGAAGCATCAATTTGAGGACATACAGTTGAAACCAGAAGTTTATGTCCACTGTTTAAAAAGACTGTCTGACATTAAATGGGATTAAACTTCTGTTTAAGGTCAGTTAGGACTATCAAAATTATTTCTATTCCAGAGTAATGAGAAAGAGAATTTTCTTTTACTTTCTTCAAAGTCAGAAGTGTGCATACATTTCCTTAATATTTGGTAGCATTGCCTGTAAACTGACTTGGGTCAAACGTTTTGGGTTTCCTTCCACAAGCTTCTCACAATAGTTTGGTGAATTCTGGCCCATTCCTCCTGACAGAACTCGTGGAACTGAGTCAGGTTTGTTGGCCGCCTTGCTCCACACATCTTTTCAGCTCTGCACACAACTTTTTTTACAGGATTGAGATCAGGGCTTTGTGATGGCCACTCCAAAACACTGACTTCGTTGTTTTAAGTCACTTTGTAACTAATCTGGCAGTTGTCCATTTGAGAGACCCATTTGTGTCCAAGCTTTAACTTCCTGGCTGAAGTCTTGAGATTTTGCTTCAATATTTCCACATAATGTTCTTTCCTCATGATGCCATCTATGTTGTGAAGTGCACCAGTCCCTCCTGAACATGCAAACTCCACGCAGAAAGATTCCAGTGCCCCCACCGGGACATGAACCGGCAACCTCCTTGCTGCGAGACAACAGTGCTACCAACTGCGCTACCCTGCAGCCCCCTCAAAAACATGCTGAGGTTAATTGGTGATTCTAAATTGTCCATAGATGTGAATGTGAGTGTGCTTGGTTGTCTGTCTGTGTTATCCTGTAATAACTGGTGACCTGTCCAGGTGAACCTGCCTTCGACCCCACAGAGGATAAAGTGTGTATAGATGATGGATAGATGAGTGTGCTCTCCTGCACTGAAACAATGATTCGAGCAATACTGAACCTGATTCAGAGCCTACAGATTGATGCTAGGGTGATGGCAGCAGTGCAGCTTTTGAGTTGGTGGTATGGCAGCAGTTGGCAATAAAACTGAGCAGACCACTGACAGTTTATTTGATTAAAAGGGTATATTTGTTATGAGTTACAGTGAAAGGAGTATACATATGTGGACAAAATTGTTGGTACCCCTCGGTTAATTAAAGAAAACCCCACAATGGTCACATAACATAACACATAGCTTAAATCTGACAAAAAGTATTGATAAACAAAAATTCTATGTAAATCAGACATTGCTTTTGAACCGTGGTTTAAAATAATTTAATTTTAAAAAAAAAAAAAAAAAAAACGAAAAACGAAAAAAATAATGGTACCCTTAACTTAACCTTTTGAGGTAATCACTGCAATCAAACGATTTCTGTAACTGTCAATAAAACTTCTGCACCTCTCAGCAGGTATTCTGGCCCACTCCTCATGAGCAGACAGCTCCAGTTGTCTCAGGTTTGAGGGGTGCCTTCTCCAGACTCCTTTCACAGATGTTCAATAGGATTTAGATCAGGGCTCATAGAAGGCCACTTCAGAATAGTCCAGTGTTTTCCTCTTAGCCATTCTTGGGTGTTTTTAGCTGTGTGTTTTGGGTCATTATCCTGTTGCAAGACCCATGACCTGCGACTAAGACCAAACTTTCTGACACTGGGCAGCACATTTCTCCCTGGAATACCTTGATAGTCTTGAGGTTTCATTGTACCCTGCACAGATTCAAGACACCCTGTGGCAGATGCAGCAAAGCAGCCCCAGAACATAACAGAGCCTCCTCCATGTTCCACAGTAGGGACAGTGTTCTTTTCTTGATATGCTTCATTTTTGCATCTGTGAACATGGAGCTGATGTGCCTTGCCAAAAAAGTTCCAGTTTTGTCTCGTCTGTCCATAGGACATTCTCCCAGAAGCTTTGTGGCTTGTCAATATGCAGTTTGGCAAATTCCAGTCTGGCTTTTTTATGATGTTTGTTCAACAATGGTGTCCTCCTTGGTCGTCTCCCATGAAGTCCACTTTGGCTCAAACAACGATGGATGGTGCGATCTGACACCGATGTACCTTGACCTTGGAGTTCACCTTTAATGTCTTTTAACATCAACTGTAGTCACAGAAACATCAAGCTGCTTGGAGATGGTCTTTACCTTTAACATGCTTGTCTATAATTTTCTTTCTAATCTCCTGAGACAACTCTCTCCTTCGCTTCCTCTGGTCCATGTTTAGTGTGGTACACACCATGTCACCAAACAGCACAGTGAGTGCTTGTAACCCTATAATTAAAAGGCCGACTGACTGATTACAAGTTTGTAGTCACCTGTGATGCTAATTAGAGGACACACCTTGATTGAACATGTCCCTCTGGTCACATTATTTTCAGTCTTTTCTAGGGGTACCATCATTTTTGTCCAGGCCTGTTTCATGAGTTTTTTTTTTTTTTTTTTTTTAATAATTCTGTTGAGGCACGTTTCAAAAGCAATGTCTAATTTTAATTGGTTAATTTTCATGTAATTTTTATTTATTATTAATTTTGTCAAATTGAACTTATTTCTGTGACCATTGTGGGTTTTTCTTTCATTAACTGAGGGGTACCAGTGTTGATGGGACTCGATTTCAATTGTCTGGATTTGCTTGCAGGCTTTGTTTTATAGACTTCACCAGGTCAAAATCAAGACAGAGAGTGGGTCTGTAAACTGTGATGTTTGCCTTTGTTTTGTTTTCTCCTTCAAGTAAGTATCACTAACTGAAGCTTGCTTCCAATCTGTCTGATTTGATGAAAGTTTGAAAAGTTAATTAGTCCTTTCTGCTGTAGGAACCCAACAATTTGTAGAACCTAGTACAACCTTTAACACACTTTGGACACCAGGTTCTTGCTTGTGTTTTCACAGTATTTTCCAAACCATGACTTTTTGGTTTTCATTAAATACACCATTGTGGGAGTGATTACTTTTACCTTGACCATTCAGCCAGTTGAGAAGAGAATCTCTGAGTGTTCTTCTAGCTGACATCCTGTTGGCTCCAATTGTAGAGGACAAGATTGATCAAATTTTGATAACAAAGAATCATTTTTCAGGAAGAGTTCAAAAGATAAATTAGTGGCTTTATGAATCATTCAAAAATATAAATATTTTCTTGTGAATTCCCGAAAATAAAAATATTATCTTGAATGTAATTACTGTTACCTTTAATGAATGTTCTCTAAACATGAGGTTTAAAAAGTCAGAAAATTAATCTCTTTACAATTTGTTATTAAGGAATTCATTGGGAGGAGAAAAAATACAAGTGAAATTAGTTTATCTATTCATTAGCTTTGTATGATGATACTTTTTGGATAAATCGGAGACACATGAAATAATGAGGACCTACTTTGTAACAACTCAGTATGATAAGTTTCCTAATCGGGGATCAAGTAAATTACTCAGCAGCTGCTGCAGAATTAATCTGGACCAACCTCCAAAGAAAAGGTCTTTACTTTACTGACACAAGAATGATGAGGACGATGTGATACAGGCTCTGTGTTAACTGCGGTTCATGACGGGCCTGGAGGAGATCAGTAATGTAGTAAGGAGGAGAAGGCTCAGGTGGTACGGATACACAGCCAGGAAAGACGATGAGGAGTGGGTTAAAGGAATTTGGAAATAGTGGGATACAGAGGGAACGTGTGCTCGCGGTCACCCCAGGAGGACATGGGACGCGACAGTGAAGAAGGACCTCGTGGTACTGCGTTTATCACCCGGGGACGCCCTTGAGAGGACACGCTGGAAAGAAGCAATAGGTGAATGTCAGGCCCGGAGCCTATGATGGTGATGACTTTGACTAAAAAGCATTTTTCTTTCATATAATGTCTCCTAGTTTGTGCTGTAGTAACTCTTCATTATATAAAGATCTACTCCTTAGCTATTTATTCGCTATCAGGTTGACCCTGATTGATTCCTCATTTGTAACTCAGTAACTACTCACATTGTAAAGCATTACAGAGTTGCACTACCTTATAATTCAGACAGAGTGGGAGAATAGTCCGTTTAATTGTGAATAAATCCAGAATGCGTATTATATTGTTTACAAATGCTTAATATTGTATTTCTTGGAAATTCAACTTAACAGGGACATTGTTTTGCTGTTGTCTCGTTGCTCTATTGAAAACTGGCCCATACCTGGCTTTTTCTTTATGAGCTTCTGTGTGAGTGACACAAACTGTATTACCCCAATGGTAGGCTGCAAACAGATTCAATCTGTCATCCTGTGTTAACCAATGACGAGGGTGAGCCACCTCTAACAGGACACAACGGGGTTTTTTTTTGCAAGAGGACTTGTTCAATCTGCATTCAATCAATGAAAGTAATCTCTTGTTTGTTTTAGGATGCACATGTGGGACAGGTGGCAGGGAGAATAAGAGTGCTGCACACTGAACATGACCCCAACCTCTGCTTCATCTGCAACCCTTTATATGGAGGCCAAGTCATTTCAGCTGGGTCAGACTAATGGAAAGAACTCCCCCTCCTCTTCCTGTGCAATGTCACTGCTCTGTAGCTGTTTCATAGCATATTTATATTGGCAACCTGCATGAACACTGTCTGTCTGTGACATTGGCTGAGGCCAGCAGAGGGCATTTCAGATGCAGCTGTGTCCATTTTTATTCTGAAATATTCCTTAAACTTGTGTTTACCCTGGAAGCCAAGGTCAAAGGAAGCTATTCATCAGTGGTAAAATAACTCAGGTGATACGAGACAAGTGCTATGTCTCTCTCTCCCCCTCTCTCTCTCTCTCTCTCTCTCTCTCTCTAGCTCTCTCTCTGTCTCTCTCTCTCTCTGTGTGTGTGTGTGTGTGTGTGTGTGTGTGTTGGGAGCAGGTATCAGTAATATTGAGAGTGGCCAGCAGTGACTTATGCAAGTTCAAGGATTTTATTGATCGGTGAGGTAGTCTTAATCAAAGTCAGTCTGCCACCACCACTCCTCATGATTAAACAAGTTGGAAAGAGCTGACATAAGTCTTCAACTTTTCCATACTTTTCAATCAGACTTCAGCTTCTTCTAACCTACCTTTGTTTCAGTAATAATAGTAATAATAATAACCGTATGTTTCTTTTTAAACAACAGCTACAAAGATCTTCACAAGTAGTACAAGTAGGAATACATTTAAATGTAGGCTGTGAATTGTAAACATGCGATTGCCTGTGTGAAGAATTATGAAAGGATTCAACAGCTGACACTAAAGTCTATACTTCATTGGCATTTTCCTTTGCATTTGTGACATGTATATGAACACTTACTATTGCAGTATTAATGAGTGTTGGATATTCACTGGCTAATGTGATTTAAGTCTGCTAAAGTCGCAGCACCACTTGTTGAGTCATGGAAAAAATTATTAGACCACCCTTGTTTTCTTCATTTTCCTGTTCATTTTAATGCCTGGTACAACTAAAGGTAAATTTTTTTGGGGTGAAATATAATGATATCAACAAAAATATCTCATAAGAGTTTGATTTAAGAGCTGATATCTAACCATTCCCATGGTTTTCTTGATAATAACCACGATCACTTAAGTTCCTACATCAATAGCTATGGCATTGTACTGCCAACAGCAGTGCTTTTAGGCATTCCATGTTATCTTTTCTGTCCGTTTTAGTCACGTGATATACACAGGAGTTTGTACTTGATTGAATAACCATTGTTTTTGATGACTGCAGCCATGCGTCTTGGCATGCTCTCCACCAGCTTCTGACATTGTTCTGACATTGCAATCCTGTTGCAAAAATTCAAACAAATTTTCTTTGTTTTTGGGCTTGTGCTTCTCCATTTTGCGTTTGATGATTTTCCACACGTTTTCAATTTAGATCTGGTGATTGAGCAGGCCAAGGCATGGTTCCAATGTTCTGCTTCTCCATCCAGGCTTTAGCTGACCTTGCCATGTGGCAAGGGGCATTGTCTTGTTGGAAAATCCACTCATTGGGGGCAGGAAAGAGTTTTCCAGCTGATGGAAGTAGACAGTTTTCAAGAGTAGCCCTGTCCATGACCTGGTTCATTCGCCCTTCACACAATTGCATTTGCCCTGTTCCACCCATACTAAAACAAGAATTCAAGGATTCAAGGAACAACCCCAGATCGTCACTGATCCAACCCCGTGTTTTACTGTAGGGGCAAGACAGTCTGGTTTGTAGGCTTCTCCAGGCTTCCTCCTAGCCAGTAGTGAGCATCAACTGAAAATTGGATTCATCACTGAAGAGAACCTTAGCCACATCATCAACAGTCCAATCCGACTGATCCCCAGCAAAGAGTAATCAGGCTTTCCTCTGCCTTTCATTGATGAAGGGCTTCTTCCGTGCCCTGTGTGACTTCAGACCAGCTTCAAGAAGTCGGTTTTGAACTGTCCTTGCCAAACAAGTCACATTTCTCCACTCAGTTTTAAGGTCCCTGGAGGTCTGATGATGATTCCTGACACAGGAATGGATGAGTGCACGGTCATCTTGTGGGGTAGAAAGACGTTTCCTGCTGCGACCAGCTAGCAGTTTGGTAGCACCATGTTGGGCATGTGTTTTTCTTGGTGTAATGAATGACTGTCTTGGAGATCTTCAGTTTGTACACTACCTGTCTCTCACTCGTGCCAATTTCCAACAGTGCCAAGTTGGCTGCCTTTGTGGTTTCACATCCTTTTTGCTTTCTTTTTATGCATTATGTGAGAACTGACAGCTTCTGAGTTGTGCCACGGCTTGAATGTAAGCAGGAAACCCCTCTAGGCCTTTGCATGTGGAGTGCTGCTTATGACATGAAATGGCCTCTTATTCTCCTACTCAGTTCAATTCAATTTTGTTTGTATAGCAGAGTTTGCAACATATGTCATCACATAGCGCTTAACATCGTAAGGTGTAGACCTTACACATTTAAACAGAGAACCCAACAATCCAAAGCAGCCTTTCAAATTCTACCCTGGATTTCACAGGGAGCCAATGAAGAGAAGCTAATACAGGAGAAATATGATCTCTGTTACTGGTTCCTGTCAGAACCCTGGCTGCAGCATTTTGGATCAGCTGGAGGTTTTTAAGAGAGTTATTGGGACATCCTGATAATAAGGAATTACAATAATCCAGTCTTGAAGTTATAAATGCATGGACTAGTTTCTCAGCATCCCTCTGAGACAGGATATTCCTGACTTTTACAGTATTACGTAGATGAGAGAAGGCTGTCCTACAAACTTGTTTTATATGGCAATTGAACGACATGTCCTGGTCAAAAATAACTCCAAGGTTCTGTACAGTAGAACTGGAGGCCAAGGCAATGCCATCTCGAATAGCTATCTGGTTTGATAGTGCGTTTCTGAGGTGTTTAGGGCCAAATACTATATACCCTGGGAATCCAACTGAGCTGAAGCATATCAAATAGGACATGGAGTATTATGTAATCTGCTGCATTTTTTGTTGTGTTCATTGTATTCTTCATGTAATATACCTTTAGTGGTACCAGGCATTAAAATGAACAAGAAACTGAAGAAAACAAGACTGATCTAATATTTCTTTTCCATGACTGTACATGTTAAATCTAAAGCTGTGTGTTACTGCTGTTACTGATTAACATATTTTGGTGTTTTTTGGTTAAACAGACTATCGTATGATCCAACGTTTACTTGTTCAGAACAGTGTGCATTTTGTGTGTTCTACAGTCGTCCTCAAATGTATTCATACCCTCCTGTTAAAGAAGAAAAAAAAAACCAGCTGTCACTGAAATAAGTTGAAATTGACAAAAGTATTAATAAATAAAAATGTAATGAAAATGACATTGCTTTTGAATTGTGGTTCAGCAGAAATATATATAAACACACACACAAAGAAAAACAAAACAAGCAGACAAGCATGATGGGACCTGTAAAGTAATATTTTTGTTGAACAATCCTTTGAGGCAATCACTGCAATCAATTTCTGTAACTCTCAATCAGACTTCTGCACCTGTTGACAGGTACTTTGATTTTGGCCCACTGCTCATCAGCAAAGTGCTCTAATTTGTCTGGGACAGTTTTGTTTGTTTGTTTGTTTGTTTTTATCCTTTTCACCACAATTCAAAAGCAATGTCGTTTTTAACTAAATTATAATTTAGCAAATTTTTATTTATTATTACTTTTTTCAGTTTCTAGTTATTTGAGTGACTATCGTGAATTTTGCCTTTTCTTTAATGCAAGGATATGAATAAATTTGAGGATGACTGTATATTTAACTGAACAGTTAACATTAGCAGATGATAAAGAGTATACTGAAAAATACATTTTGTTGTTAGTCATTTTCTTGTGTATGCATTTTTGGACAGATTTCCCATCATCATACCAAATCAACAACACAAACAGGTAGTCATGACTGATTTGTTTCAATGTTTTGATGGCTGTTCACTACCTTGAAATCTGTGCACAGTAAAAAGGTGTTGTTACATTAAATGTTCCTCAATTGCTTCTCTTTAGTGCTCTAAACCTTTGCACAGCACTAAGTATCTCTATGGTATATGGTAAATTCTAGATCGTATTTTTAAATACTGCTTTAATTTCATGTATGCCAGTATGGTGACATTTAACTACATATGATGGAATGACAAGTAAATCATACACCATTACACATGGAAAACACAATCAGGTCTGATGTCAGGTCTTGGCAGGATATTTGAGCCATTTATAGCCGTTTATAGCTGAAACCATGTAGGTCTCAGACAACATTTAGCTTCCTCCTTGAAGTTCCTTGTTTCACAGACTCTGTTACGATGCAGGAGTCCTGTATTTTATGGTCAATGTCAATGGCCATGATTTTCACAGCTTCTAACTTATCTACTTATAATATTGGATAATGCATTCACCACAGGTGTGCCAGGCACACCTTTGTCACAAAGTTATTAAAAGCACAAGTGCACAACCCCAGTGCAGAGCAAAATTTGGTGTAAGAGTCATGAGGATTCAGAAAAAGAGAGCCCTGAGGCTCTGACACTGCTACTAGGCGTGATGTAGAAACAGCTAGGGGACCATGGAGGCTGTGCTTCATTTCCACAGTTTATTTTTGGGGTCAGACCTAGTTTAGCATGGAATATACAATTCTTAGAGAGTATAAAACTAAATTCTAATCCAAAAATCAAACTAATGCAAAGAAGTGTTTTAATTTTCATGTCTTTCTGACTACATTTGCAAAAACACATTCTGTATCACAATCATGTGTTAGTCATTCACATTAGCTTAAATATTTACATTCAGAACTGTGCACAAGTTTGTGCTACATTCATAATTACACTGAGACACATACAGCAGCATACTGCACACTCACACACAACATCTCTTGTCTCAGTCTCCCTGTCTCTCCTTCTCCTCTTTGTTCTGGCTGTGAATCTAATCTCAGCTCAATCAGCACAAGTGCTGGTGTTTCCTTCTCTCTGCTGCACTCTGCACACAGATGTTAAGCAAGAAGTAAAGGTCATGCAAGCATTCAAGTGTTACTGATCTGTTTCTCCTTTTCATCCAGTTATGGAGGCTGATTGAGGAAGGGGTTATCAGATGATTCAAGAGCAGATAAAGCAAGCCAAAGGTGTGGGCTACAGTATGGGTGGATCTGATTAGACAGCCAACATGTGAAACACTGGGAGGGTATTTCCACAACACCAGCATCAGATCTGCTTTGAAAGATGAGCAGGGATCTCTGAAGACAAGGAGCAAAATGCCAAAGCTGCAGATCTAGATCTGTGACAGTGTCCTCTTGTCAGATAGTCTTTCAACATTTGTAAAGACACACTGATGATTTTTCCCTGATAGAAGGATCAAGCAGCCTGTGATAAAAGTTGATATGCATGAAGTGCTTGTCAGACGCCAGTTTCATGAGGGCACGATACCTTACATGTTTATATATAAGGTGTAAAATGTGCAGATGTGATTGCTACTGTAAACCTAAAGGGTCTCTCAACCTTTTCCGGGCTTTCAGCCTCATTTTTGGGTCCCAAAATGTTCATGATCCTGTTGTCAGGAAGTGCCATATATGAGTTAATTAGGTAGACAACTATAGTGGGGATAAAAACAAATCTTGTTTTCTTATGTAAATATGATGCATCAGGTGTTTAGACATCTGACTCAACAGATGTAGGTTGTGGGTATAAGCCTACCATTGGCCCATCATTACAATCGGCATAGCAGAATAATAATGTGGTGCAGCCAGAGCATTATGTTCTATGGACTGGGCTGGCAAAGCTAGACTAGGTCTTTAGTGGTACATATTGCCTGCAAGATTCAAACTCTGCGATGGTACCGTTAAGCAGTGCAGGTGGTGAGTGACTGAAACATATTTTCCCCTCAAGGCTCAATGTAGCTGTCTGTACTTGATGCCGAGACCATTCACCACTACAAAACTGTACTCAACTTGATTGGTCCTGACTTGACTCAGCTGATGCTTTTACCAGATTTTATACACACCAAACTGCAGTATATGCTGAGTATAGTGCGTAATAAACTACAGCTTGAGAGCCACATGGCTTGCCAGATTCATCATTACAAACCTGTTAATGTTCCTGGGTGTCTGCCGAATTGTTTAAGATTTGCTGCTGCAGTTTGGTAGACGGGTGACTTTCATTGAGTATGTTGGGGCAGTGTTTTAAGGTTATACATTCTGTCCCGTTCTTGTGAACATCATCTATCAAGAAGGCCTTCTGTGCTGCCAGATTGACCATGTATGTGATGTATCAACCGTTTAGAATTTGGAACAGTCAATTTGGAACTTTACAGAAACATCCCTAATTGAAGCATTGTGTACTGTCATGTCAAACTTTGTGTTCTGTTAGAATCACCTTTTTTGGCCCCACATGAACACATACAACACTTCATACATAACATGAATCTGGACAGACATAGACTGCAACTTGACTGGCTGGCAATGACATAAAACCATGAGGCAGCAATTCTGCTATATCTCTGTTATTTTCATAATGCAAAATATATGAGTTTGTTGAGTTGTGTTTATTTACTCAACACAAACACCACAAATATGAAGAAGAGAATTAGGGACACTGTAAAAATAAATAAATAAATAAAAAAATAGAATTCTGAGTGTAAAGTCAGCACTCAAGATTTTTACTATGTCCTTCATCCCACTCCATACAATCACATTTTTGGTGCTTTGCTTTCCACATACAGTATAATGTTAGTGTGGCCTGTACCCTTGTGGTCTAAAAACATGCAGAACACTCATCTTAGATACAAGATGAATATCTCATTTCTGAACATCTTGAAACTGAAAGTGTTGCATTCACTGTAGAAACCTGCTGCCTGTAAATGATTTTGGTGTCAGATAACCACTAATGCTGGAATGGGAGCTGCATCTTTTCTTTACAGAACACTGTGTCTAATTTACCATGTTATAAAGTGACTGCAAATATAGGTGTATGTTCACAGGTGTAGGTTCTCTTTACTTTTACCAGAGAAAGCAAAGTCTATTTATGGTCAGTCAATTTATTATTATTATTCTTTTTTGATTTGATGGCTGCTCTCAACTTTTTAACCCAATACCTTGATTTTTCTTGATAACTACTTTTTCTTGAATGCAGTTTTTGGCTACTCTACCCACTTCTGGATAAACAATTACAAAACCACAATATTTTCACAATAAAATACAGCACTTAAGTTGGTTGATTTTTCAGTTTTGGAAAGAGAAAAACAATCCCTAAAAAAAAGGGATAGTTGTAACACCCTCAGTTTGACTAATCAAAGGAGCTGTGGGGATGTCATCAATACAGTCCATGCCCACTTTGAGCTCACTGGTGAAGCCTCATATCTCTCAGTCGAAAACTGTCTGTTCTGGAGCCAAATTTTCAGGTATGAAAGTAAAAATTTTCATCACAAATACTTTTCAGATAGTGTTCATTGTGTTGTAAATGCAGTTGTTTCACTTACATCAACTCAAGCAGTAGTTTCTCTAGTTTAATTTGACATGTTGCGTTAGTGCTAGCTTTGAAGCTAAATGCTAGCTTTTTAATGGCTGCCTGGAATGGGGAGTGTTGTAACTGTTCTTTAAACCTTCCCCTTATGTTGACATTTTGTGCTGGTCTCCTGTACAAAAGTGTTTTGTTGATTGTTCCATAGATCTCCAAGTGTTCAAATGCTTTTTCACATAAAGCTGATTATTTTATGATTGTTATTTTTGTGGTCTAACAAGTTTATGGTTCCTTCTTTATTATTAATTGAAGTGCTTCCGTACATTTATTAGTGTGGATCTTTTTTAAGCATAGCATAATAATTTAATTGTTACATCCATCCTCAAGTTGTGTTACATCTCATCCCGGTACTGGGGTAGGTTGTAACAAAGTACCTCTTTGTATTTGACAGTAATTTACATAATCTGTGATGGTGTTGTAGAAGTCCAAGTGTATGTCATTTATAGTAGACATATGGGTACCACATGTCAAAATTTGAGATCACTAACACAAAGAACCACTGAGTTACACTTGCTCCAACAAAAAGTGTTACTATCATCGCCGGTCTCCTCTACATCATGCTATGTGATCCCTCTTGCTCTTTGGTTTCTTTTCCCTGGAAAGTGGTGCCAGTGATGTCCAGTATGAAAGCCTGGTATTGTTCAGATGGCAAGCCTACATGTAACTATGTAACTATGACTAAATGTTACATTTTATGTGTGAAAGAGAATAGGAATGTCATGGTCAATTTCTACAACAATGACCAGTTTATCAAAACGTGACTATAACCTGTGTCGATCAGTTTGAACAGGGAATACTTGTTAACCCCTATCCTACCATCTAAGCTACCCTCAGACCCCAGAGGTGTACTTGTTGTCATATTTCAACCTGCTTTAACATATCATTTCAGTATATTAGGGTTCTAGGGGAGTCAGAAGCACATTTTTTTGTACAATATGCAAATGAATTTTAACATTCCTAAAACAATAATAACGTGCTTTGATCAGATGGCATTATTTACATAGGTAACAATGTTTTCAGAAGAAATTGTTTCATATTTTGCTATAACAGTTGTTCACCATGGTAGCTTATTCTTAGGTCCCTCATTCTGTAGTCCTTGTATGTTAAATATGTTGGCAGGATTAGGGTTAATGTTACATTGCTGTGTATTCAAGGGCCAAGGAGGAGAAGATTAACTTCGTTGATGTGGGAAAATAAATAATCCTATTAAAGAGCAAACATTAAAACGCTGGCATTGTCAGATGATATTAGACGTCAGAGATGATAAAAAAATGTTTAAAAATGCCGCATTGAACAAGCATAATCTTTCAAGCTTCCTGTGTAAGTGTTTGTGCATGTGATAGGTGTGTAAATGCTATCTTTTTCGATAAACTGTATTCGTGGCTTTGCAAACATCATAATCTCTCCAGCCGCTAAAGAAAATTTGCTGATAAGGATTTCCATTGTTTATGATAGAAACATTATCACAAAACTGTCCAGTATGGTGCTGATTAGGCTCCTGCATGGCATTCCTCATGAGAAAACTCTAACAACCTTTCTGTTTTTCATGGTGCAGTAAATGCAATAAGACAAGCCCAGCTAAGATGTATGATCTGTAGTATTTTCCTCTAAATGGTTGCAAGATCAGCCATAGCATGACGAAGAGCTGGGATCTAATGAGGTAATACAAAGAGAGAAGATGTACCACAAAATAAGATAAAGTACATTTGAGAGATGGTGCAGCACATCTCAGATCACTTAACAGCGATATATGAACTACTCAGGGTCTACCACCTAAACAACATATTACTGGATTCTGTTGCATCTTCTGCTCTATTACTGGATTGCTGTTCCAGAGCAAGAATCCACTTTACAACTCGCATCCAAGACTGTGATGTCTATCTAACGTAAGACAAGCATAGGTGCACGGTAAAACAGATTAGATAGTTTCATTATTGATTCACCACAATATTCTTAAGTTACTTTTAGAGCTCTTGAGCAGCGTCTGCATGGCTAAATGATCACCCAATGTCATTATACTCTAATTTCACCAGCCTTTTTAGGTCCTTCTGTATTATTTCTGAGACTGTGCTGCTTAAATAATGAAAATAATACATTCATGGCTACAAGTGGCTTTAGAGACAAATACATTTGTCAGCATTAATGATATCTATAACCTCCACATAGATTGATGCTCACTTTATGGTATGTACAAAAGCACAATTGTGAACTTTTTATGAGGGTTTTATGTTGGTGTATTAGTCTGTATGATTTCTCTAGTACTGGTAAAAGGGCAAATTGTAAAAAAAAAAATGTATGGTACATGTGGCATTTGCTTCAGTTGTAGTTGGCAGAAGTTTCTAAACCACAATTACATGTAATTCTCATCAGCATTTATGATTTAAACCAAAAAATTATTTGCTTGTAAAATTTGTTAAAGGAAATGAACTTGTTTAAACTTCAGGTTTGTTGACTCTCAAACTGCCAACTGAGCCAACATAGACTGCTCCATGTACACATCTAACAAAAAGACTTCAGACAGATGTTTAACACACCATCCATAAATGACCACGAAAACCTCTGTGCTTATATTTACATCACATATGTGCGCTGCTCCCCAGCATGTATCAGGGAGAAGGTCATTGCTTTACTAAGCTAGACTTAAATTAACTGTCATTGAAGCTACATATTGCAGTGCACAATCGAAAGAAAATACATACCAAAAATTATACCGTATACCCTCCTATAAAACAACAGATACTAAGACCAAAAAGTTATTGTCTAAAAAAACTGCAGCAATAAATATAGATACATATAAAAAGCATAAAAGACTAGTTTTGTGCTTTAACGTTGTCACAGTGCCCATACATAAGTTTTACACAATAATGTATTGCACATAAAATTATTGCACTTTACATCATTGTAAGTGCTGATGTGTATGAGAAGGTGAGGATTTTTTTTCTGTCTTCACAACAAGAGTTTCTATAGCCCCTTCTTTTCTGTGAGAGCAGTCAATAGTGGCTATTCACAAATCTCATCAAAGATTTATTCTTATTGCAGCACTCATGAGGAAATCTGCTCTGAATTTGTTCTTTGCATGATGTAATGAAATACATTTTTGAATTTTTGATGCTGCTTAATATAACAGCAACAAATCTTTCCTTTGGATTAGTTACATGGTTGTGACGCAGGTGAGTCCAACTGATCAACTGATTTAATACAGTATGCATTTAATATCAAACTTATTGTGGCTTATATGTGTCTGCACCACTGTGTGGCTGTTTTAAGGTTAGGTAGATCCACAGTCACACCACAATGCAGCTGAATTCCAAACACAACTTACAGAGATGTGGACAAAGGCAGTAACCTTGGCATCCTGTTCATAAGACACGTTTGTAGGCTATGTAGGCCCAGTTTGTGGTAGATGGCTTGTATTGTCCAAGCCATTTACTCTCATGTTCTGAAGATAAAGCTATTCCTTCTTTAATGGATGCTGCTGGGTTTTGTGCTGCTATTCACTCTGAATGAAAAGCCAGTGCCTGCTGAGGAACAATTCAGATAAGAATGTGACATACCCAAATACCAGTTGCTTTTTGAGTGGCCAAACAACATGTGCTTTACACACTCAGCACCTCCCCATTTACAGAGCTTTGAGCCCCAGTAGACTGAATTCACAGATATACTGTTTTCAGCTAGTGTGATGTTCTACCAGTATAGACTGTCTGATTCAGACGGTCTTTCACATCAATAAAATTAGAATGTGTGAAATTAGCTGACATATTTGAAGCATGCATGTGAAATGCTGTACATTACCTTATAGTGCAATATTGTGTAAGGGTACAATGTCTGTCAGGAATACAGCAAAGTGAAAGTGGTTCTTTTCTGCAGAATTCAACAGCGCTAGCCATATTCCAATGCCCTTGTTGGAGTGGATGTCTCTCTTTCTGCTTGATCTACTGCAGGTACTGTCACTGAAATAGCTACTGTAGCTACCAGCATCAAAATATCCACAAGCTGAGGCACAATGGTCAGAATACAGCTTGAATACTTAATTGTGTGTGTGTGTGTGTGTGTGTGTGTGTGTGTGTGTGTGTGTGTGTGTGGAGGGGATGGGAGGGGGGGGCACTTCAGTATCCATTCAAGCCCATCTCTGACATATTCCATGGCCTTGAAGTCTCTGTAGAGCGTGGCGGTGCTCTCTGGGCTTTGTTTACGGATCACGGCTTGTTTACTATGAAGCCCAGCGCCAACCCTGAAGAGATGTGGGTCCAAGATGTTTTATCTCTTGTCGGGGCTTGCTTCAATTAAATTAATGGAATCCATTCAGCTCTCCTCTTTCCCTTTCCCTTTCAGGCCCCAGCTACAGAGAAGAATACATTAAAAAGATCTTAGAGCCTTAAGATGGTACATCATGGTATTAGCCTCAGTCAGTCATTTTCTCTCACAGATTCGGTTCTCTTTATTTCTCTTCTCTAAATGAAATAATCAGTCCTGATCACCAAATCTATCTGTATTTGTAGCTAAATGATAATGTAAATTCTGCCCCAAACTATACTTTTTCACAAGGTTTTTTTATGTAGAGTTTTTAATAGCCAGTCATTAGTTATATTGACAGAATCTTGTGTTTCTACATTCACACATCTTAATAAAATCATTAATAAAGAAGTATGCATCTCTTTCTAATAAACCCTAGGTAAATTGGTAAGTAATCTCAAGGGATGTTGGGAATAAATTAAATTATTTTATTTCATAGGTTCTTTGTTTCAAATGTGCCAAATCATCCATTCTCTTTTTTCTACTGGTATAAACATAGGTTGTCTGTGTGCAAATACTCTTATCCCAACACACACTATCATGCATGTGTTTGCTGGAATGCTACCATTCGGGACCAGCAAAGCAATATTAAATGTTTTCATGTTCAAAATGTATGGCATTTGTAATCACCTTGAACTATGGGTTAAATGGCTATCACATCTTAATTGTAGTCAGTATGAGAATTATGTATAACAAAAATAAAGATCTACATCTTTAGAACTACAAGTAGATGTGTGTGTGTGTGTGTGTGTGTGTGTGTGTGTGTGTGTAATTCTGCTACCACTGGTTAATTATTAATTTGGTTTTCTTTGTTGTTGCGCTGCATTGGAAACGGGCTAATGCTGCACTTAGAGTGTGATGAATATAAATATGTATACTTCATAAATCTATTGGATATTTTTGAGCTATCATCAGCAAACATGAGTAAACAATTTATATAGGAAGTTTTAAGAAAATACTCATTAGAGGGGAATCTTAATTAGTTTCAGTGTAACAGTCTAAATGTCATGTGTGGCTCGGGCCCTGTTCTGTGCTCTATGGTTACTCTGTCTCAGATTTTCAGACTGCCATTTTGATTTTTAAATTAAGCTAATTTAACATTGACTAAGATGCAAACCATGCCTTTTCATCCCATTTGCTCACCTTCTATTCAAGGTCTTATTCACATGTTTGACACAAGCCTCACAGAGACTCAATACAGCCTTTGACCTGGAGATGGCGCTTAATAAAAGGTCTGCAGATCACCAAAGGTATTACTGTTCATTCTGTGGGGAACATTTTTGTCTGAAGTCCTCTGTGGACCATGAATGTGACCAAAGTAGAAAACCAGTCAACATGTATGTTCTTCTGCTAGTGATTAAGTGATAAAGGATGAGGCCCTGCATTGCATATATATATATATACAAACTCTATGTTCAGGTATGTACTGTATATACTAGTACGCTAGTGTATATCTATAGGTAATACAAACTACAGAGACAAGTATATATATTTCTTTTTCACTCATTCTTGAAAGCATCTAATGGAAATTCAAGTGAAGAAATAAAATGAATAATGATCTCAGTAGACAGAAGAATGATATTGAAAGAGAGGCCCTATAACTTTTGTACAAATATTGCTTTCTCCTAAAACATATTTGAGAAGCTATATTTCTTTGGTCTGCATCTATGACATAGTCGGTGGTCAATGACAATCAAATGGATTTGAGGAATGAGGACAGGAAAGCAGGTTTTACCACACTCCTTATCATATGCTGTACCTAATCACAGCTCTGGTCCACCTCTGAATTGACACGAAAATTACCTATCAGCTGTCAGGGGGAAATTACTGGTGAAATATCGTATTCTTTTCCCGTCCGACCATGTTGATATTACACCCATCTGCTGAGTAAATGCCCACAAAACCCCAAGATGCCGCACACATTGAAATTAGGGATTATTAGAAAAAGTGAGGCAGGATTGGAAAGTGATTTTCTGTTGAAACATGACAGAATAAATACTTTGATAGTTCTGACTGAGCCTGGTGTCAGGACAAACGACTGACATGGAATACACTTGGGTGCCTGATAAGAGTGCCAGACGTGTAATTCCTCTGTCATCATTATCAGAGTCATCTCTGATTCAACAACACCAATTTGACTTGCAGTTTGGCAGAGGGATTAATAAATACTAAGCAAACATCACAGACCCATATTTCTGGATATCATGTTCGGTATGTCAGTGTGTGATAGTTCAGAGTAGAGCTTCTTCATGTTTTAGTGTATTCATGCATTACATTGAAGTACATACTGCACTTCATTAAAAACAAGTTGATCACCTGGTGAATGACAGTTGTGACAGACAGCAGCATTCTGTTGTGATTCTTTGTCTTATGTGTCCAGGTTCAGGCGGTGGGTTTTTTCAGCGATCAAGGGAAACCTAATTTGTCTTGTTATTGACAACTCAGAGCCACATCTGTTTCTGGCACAACTTAAGTCTGTACCCTTGATGGTTTTGTCAACAAGAGCAAATTAAATACTTTAAGCAAAAGTACAGCAATCAAACAATAATGCTCAAAAGCCAGGAAATTTGCTTATTGGCAGAAAAAAAAACATTTACTGGTGATTATCCATCTGCATGAATTAATATATGAATCAGAAATATGAGTAACACTGACAAGGTGTATTGCACTGTATACATTAAGCTTCACATTCCATTCATTTAATTAAATCCTTGCAAGCGGCTGAAGCCATTAAGACATGTAGCATGTTCTGATTTGAGGAATGTGCAATGATATTACACATAGCTGTCTACAGTGTTCAGCCCACTGTTTGTTTCCTTGTTTCCACGACAAACGCTACAATTTGGTTTCTTTAAACTATGGCTGCAAGTGTTCCCTGACCGTAAACACATAGTTATTATTGTCGCCTTAAGATGGAGGAAGAGATTTGCAGATCTGCAGAGGCAGCGATGTGGTGAATGTGAAGCGGGCAGAGTGAAAGAACACTGCGTCGGTTATAAAAGACGCTAAGTGGGTGGGCTGGACTGAAACAGTGAATGATTGGCTAGAAAAGGGCCATGTGATGCCCTGACTCTGTGCCTGTCTAATCTAACACAAAAGCTTTATTTCAGACAGGACACTTTGTCAGATTAAACCATTTATTTCAGACTGGCATGCATTTGTGTTTGGCAGTGACTGCTTGAGTGATGCTCTGGAACAATCTGAGCAAGCATGACATAGACTGAGAAAGTATAACAGTAGTTCCGGGCCCTCTCCACTGCTCTGTCTTACCTTTCCGTGCCTCCAGTCTGTCAGTCACCACTGATCTGGTCCTGTCTGTAATCCTCCCTGGCAGAATCCTCCACCTGGTTTCTGCACCTGCCTGGACGCCATTCCAACCACATCACACTGTCCACCTTCCACTTTCCCTCCTCCCAGTCAAGCTGTCAGTTAAGTTTCACCAATCACACACTGGGTCCTCTCTAGTATAGTCAGTAACTCATTGTCCGCTTACAGGTGGAAGACAGACCATCAAGTGTACTGGTGCAGGTTGAACAACCTGGAGCTCAATGCTCTAAAGACAGTGGAGATGGTTGTAGACTTTTGAAGGAACACAGCCACACTCACCCCCATCACCCTGAGAGACTCTCCAGTGGACACTGTGCAGTCCTTCTGTTTTCTGGGCACCACCACCACCCAGGACAAGTTCAAGTGGGAGCTGAACATCAGCTCTCTCATCAAAAAAGCACAGAGGATGTACGTCCTGCAGCAACTGAGGAAGTTCAGCTTGCCAACGAAGATGATGGTTCACTTCTACACCTCCATCATCGAGTCCATCTTCACCCCCTTCATCACCATCCGGTACGCTGCAGCTACGGCCAAAGACAAGGGCAGACCGCAGCGTATCATCCACTCTGCAGAGAGGGTGATTGGCTGCAATCTGTCTTCCCTCCAGGACCTGCACGCTTCAAGGACACTGAAGTGTGCAGGTAAGATTGTGGCCGACCCCTCCTACCCTGGTCACAAACTTTTTGAAATATTCCCCTCTGGCAGGAGGCTTTGGTCCATCAAGACCACAACCTTACGCCACAAAAAGCAGTTTCTTTCCGTCTGCCTCTGACCTCATGAACAATGCCCAGGACCCCCACTGACCCCCACTGACACCCCACCCTCCCCTCACCTCCATAAACTAAACTGCTACTGTTTTGCACTGTTTGCAATGTTGCAATTTTGCACTGTTATTTTTTATATTTTATATTTATATTGAGTTTTCTTTCTTTCTTATTTTTTTTCTATATTATTGTTGCACCAACCCACCAGAACAAATTCCTCGTATTGTGTAAACTGTATCTGGCAATAAACCTGTTGCTGATCCTGCCCCTGATCCTGATTCTGATTCTGATTCTGACTGTAGTGTGTGTTTCCTGCCTCGCCATACTGGTGAGGGCAGCATTCGTGTTTCTCCGTGTGGCTTCATAGTGTGTTTTTTTAAAATGCTGTATCTACTTTCCGAGCTTGGTTATACCAAGTCATGGTCAGTGTTTTGCCCTTAAATATTAATAATCTCTACCTGTTCAGATTGGTAAAGTCTAGTTTTTGCATTGGAATTAGTTTGGTAATTCCCACCCATCCTGTAGTTGTCCACTGAGGGAGCTCTGGCCCGTTATATACCTCTGATCTTAGTTTCCGTTTCCTGTAAAACCTTATCATTGTGTAAATAAAATTCTTTTATACGCTTGGTCTGCACATGAGTCTCTGAACCTGATCCGAGACATAAATGAAACTTGACTTCAGAAATTAAGTTTATAGAATTAAGAAGGGAATAAGATGAACAAGCATGGAACCAGATTATGTTTGGAATGGGTTGGTTTGGTCAAATGTTGGCAAGGCAGCCTGCAGGGAGAAACAAAGCAAAGATATGACTGAGGAGTGCTCTTAATAATGTTGACGCTTCATTGTCACAAAACACAATGATTGTTTCCTCTATGATTTGTCTTCCTGCAGGAAGGGAAACAGATTGTAACAGAGTGGTAGGCTAGATGCTAGTGAGCAAGGATGGAAGCCCTTTGGCCATACAGCGGCCAAACATTAGTTGTGAGTCTTCGTGTCAAGATGACGAGCACCTTATCCACAATTTAGAAAGGCTGAGAAGTCTGGACACAAAAGAGCTGCCTGAGGACTGATTAACATCACATAGTTAACGTTCCCCAGCAAAGACCATATGCACATATTTCATCATAGATTGAGGCGATGCAGCATCGACAAAACTTCGCCAGAGAGATCGAACTTGTCTTGGGGCAGGTGCTCATTTGCTGTATCTAGAGATAAAGTCAAGTCACTGATATCATAACTAATTTTAAAAAGAGCCATTTTGGCAAAGTGATCTCCAGTAAAGAAATGACTAGAAGTGCGTTAGTTGATATTCTTAGTTAACATGGTTTAAATTTCCTTTAGTAAAAGTAATGGTTAAAGCCTCTTGAACATATACAGTGGCATGCAAAAGTTTCGACACCCCAGTCAAAATTCCTGTTAATGTGAACAATTAAGAAAGTGGAAGATGAAATGATCTCCAAAAGGCATCAAGCTACAGATGACACATTCCCTTTACATTTTAAACAAAATAGTTTTTTATTTTCATCTTTTGCATTTTCAAAATCACGAAAAATGGAAAAGGGCTACTCTGCATACTAGTATCACAGCTTGTAAATGCTTTTAGTAGCCAGCCAAGAGTCTTTTGATTCTTGTTTGAGGAATTTTTGCCCATTCTTCCTTACAAAAGTCTTCCAGTTCTGTGAGATTCCTGGGCCGTCTTGCACGCACTGTTCTTTTGAGGTCTATCCACAGAATTTCAATGATGTTTAGGTCTGGCGATTGTGAGGGCCATGGAAAAACCTTCAGTCTGCACCTCTTGAGGTAGTCCATCATGGATATTGAGGTGTGTTTCGGATCACGATCCATTTGTAGAAACCATCCTCTTTTCAACTTCAGCTTTTTTACAGATGGTGTTATGTTTGCCTCCAGAATCTGTTGGAATTTAATTGAATCCATTCTTCCTCTACCCGTGAAATGTTCCCCATGCCACTGGTTGCAATATGACCCCAAAGCATGATCGATCCACCCCCATATTTAACAGCTGGACTGGTGTTCTTTTCATGAACTTCTGTGCCCTTTGTTCTCCAAACATGCCTTTGCTCATTCCAGCCAAAGAGTTCTATTTAAACCTCATTGGTCCACAGGACCCTAAATGTTCTTCTGCAAAATTCAGATGGTGAATTTTGTGGTGAGTATGCATGAGAGATTTTTTCTGATGACTCTTATATACATTTCTGCAGGTGTCGCTGAACAGTTGAACAGTGTACCACAACTCCAGTGTCTGCCAAATCTTCTTGGAGGTCTCTTGCAGTCAAACATGGGTTCTGACTTGCTTTTCCAGCAATCTTACGAGCAGTTCTCTCATATTTTTCCTGTTCTTCCAGACCTTGTCTTGACCTCCACTGACACTGTTAACGTCCATTTCTTGATTACATTCCAAACTGAGGAAATCGGTACCTGAAAACACTTTGCTGTCTTTTTATTGCCTTCTCCTGCTTTGTGGACGTCAATCATTTTCAGAGTTCTAGGCAACTGCTGAGAGGAACCCATGGCTGATGATTGTTGGGACAAGGTTCGAGGAGTCTGGGTATTTATAAAGCTTTGAAACTTGCATCTCCTTGTCTTTCCTAATGATGACTGTGAACAAGCCATGACCCTATCAGGCTAATTAAGGTCTTACACTCTGGTCAAAGCTGTCTGAGAGCTCAAGTCTCCTGGGGTTCCCATTCTTTTGCAGGGTGCTGCTTTCATTTTTTCCACTCAAAAATTGTACAAAACAAAAATAATACACTGATATTGCTTAAAATATTGAAAAGAGTGTTTCATGTTTAACTGTATGCCTTTTGGAGATCATTTCATCTTCTATTTGTTTAATTGTTCACATTAACAGAAATTTTGACCAGGGGTGCCCAAACTTTTGCACGTCATTGTATAATACTACTTTTCCTGACATTGATACTTGGAAAGGCTGAGACCCTATGGTGTTATTAATTATGGACATAAACCCACCTAGTTTAATATTATAGTTAAGACCCCAAGATATTATTAAATGTGGAAATTAAGCTCCATTTTTATGATGGATTTACCTAAATTTAATATAATAGCTAACAGATATTACTGCAATAGGGTCATACCCCTATATTTAAAGTACTCAAGTTAATCTCTAAAATCAACAATTCTTAACCAATTAATATATTTAGCTATACTATTAAATATAATTGTATAATTACTGACTCATTGATCATTATTAGGTGACCAAGCGGGGTTTTTTTGTTGTTTTTTTTGTTACACCACAACCAAAGTCAGTCTGACTGCAAACAAAATGTGGTTTTTGTTTCACTGAGTTCCACACAGATGCCACTTGGAGTTTGCAGAAGACTAAAAAGAAGCTTCTATGAAGTCCACTTTCCTAAACTGAGAGTCTCCACCATCCATTTATTTTTTGTACATTGCTTTATCCTCTGTACAGTCACGGGGTGGCAGAAGACAAGGTTCACATGGACAGGTAACCAGGGTCAACATAGCAACAGGCAACAAGGTGCATTCACATTCACACCTACAGTCAATTTCAGAGCAGTCTCTGAGCCTAGCACTGGCCACCTCACACCGCACCTTCACAGACTTCTTAACAGGTGGTTGTTTATTCACCATGGGGGTGAAGTCTGGGGACAGATGGACTAGGTTGTGATCTAAGCAGCCAAGCAGGGGGAGGGGGGGATGAAGTGTATGCATCCTTGATGTTTGCATACAGTAAGTCCAAAGTTCTATTGTCCCCGGTATGGCAATTGACATACTGTGTGAAGGAAGATGGGGAGGTCAGAGGACAGTGAAGCATAACTGAAGTCCCCAGAGATGAGGAGGAGGGCTTGGGGGTGCCTGGTCTGTAGCTGAGAGGTGACATAGTGCATCTTCTTTGTCACATCAGCAGCAACTGCCGATGGAGGTATATATACACAGTTATCACGATAACATGTGATAGCTCTCTCGGGATGTAAGATGGGCGCATGCTAACAGCTAACAGTTCAACGTCTTTGGTGCAAAGTTGCTCCTTGACACAGATATGTCCCAGGTGGCACCATCTCTCATTCACAAACATAGCAATTCCCCCTCGCTTCTTCTTACTGATCTTCATAGCCTTTCTGCCCGTCTGAAAGCCATCCAGGGTAACGTGAGAGTCAGGAGAAAGTTCATACAGCCACGTCTCCATGAAACACATGAGACTGCATTGCCGGTAGTCCCTCTGCAGTTGGGTTAGCGCCGATAGCTCTTCCATCTTGTTGGGGAGAGATCTTACGTTCCCCTTGATGACGGACGGTAAACATGGTTTATACCACCTTTTTCTCAGTTTCCGCTTTACTCCAGCTCTGCAGCCTCTCCTTCTTCGCTCTAACTCTGCAGGGATCTCTATCACTCCACATAGCGAGGAGGTGACTGGCTCAGGGCTAACAGCTGTTTCCAAGTGTAAACAATGGAGCCATGGCTGAATGGGTCTCCCATCGCTGAGTCAAAAGGTCCAGAAAACAGCAAGAAGCAGACTATTAATGTTACCAGATAAACATCCCTAGTTGCACAACTGCTTAATGTCAGTGTAGCTCACAAAGAAAAAGCAGAAAGTACACTAAAAACATTTTAAAAACACTAAAAGCACTGGTGAAGGTGCAGCAACTAGCTGCCATGCTGCACGCTGCACTTGTTTTGTTTTGGGTTTTGTTGTTATTATTATTTTTTTTTGTTGTTTTTTTTTGATGAAGTAGTCAAAGTAGATCAACAGTTTGAGATGATTTGTGATGCTTCAAGGTTGGATTGACTGCTAGAAGGCTCTTACTGGATTTTAATATTGTCTGAGTAACGCCGCTCAGGCCAACACTCTGGATTTAGGATACATCATTGTGAACTTCTGCAAAGCTGGCCCATTCTGGTGACGCCGCAATCCCACTTTAAAGATGGATCGGCCCGCCTGGACACAATCACAGTCAGTAGCCAAGAACAATCTCCAAACACTAAATCGGTGGGACAGAAAAGGGCCTTGTGATGCCCTGACTCTTTGCCTATCTGAACTCATTCAAAAGCTTAATATATGAAGGAACAGTTCAACTGCCAGTTACGCAGTTGGGTAGAAAATGAAAGATTGCCCTGTCTCTGCTTCCTGGGAATGATTATATCCTTGTTGGAAAGTTTCTGAAAATGTGGACTGCAGACCATCTGAATCAACACCATATTTGTATGCACCCGCTGCTGAGATCATTCAATACCAAATACAAAGCCATATACCATATTCGAGCATTTGTACAGACTCATACAACTCAGTGCATTTTAAGTTTCAGACCCAGGTATAATGAAACAACCTGCAGTCTACCAATAACTCAAAACCAAAAAAAAAATCAATAAAACCGGTGAAATATTACAAAAAGTATTCTTGAGCTTTAGCACACTAATAGCAAGAGGCGTTTGACTGCTGAACAAAGCACATCACGTCACCACATGGTAACCCTGTCTAATGCCTTAACACCATACTGGCAATGAATTGTTAATGTGAACTTCGCAAGCTCAAATCAACTAGCAAAGCACAAATTCCATGAATTGTTAGCTGAGACATATACTGAGACCTCTTCTCCATAGATGTATCTTGCAATGTCTTTAAGTCTGCATCCAAACAACTACTTCAAAGGTATAGACTCTTTGATCAAAGTAAGGACTAATTCACATACCAACGGCATTCACACCATCTATCTTATAAAGTCCTTTATTTCAGACAGTAAAAATGTAGTCACAACGCAGTAGCAGGAAAATGTGTTATTCATCTGCAGTCTAATCTTTAGATTTGCTGTGTTTCATTTATGCAATTCACACTCCAATGCCAACTTCTGGTGTAAATACCTTGTTTACCATTAAAACTCTTTTGGGAGCAACCTAGGATTGTGCCGCTGCACCTAAACCTAGCCATACCTGGCATCAAGGCTTTGAATCTTAGGGTCCAACGTCTGTGTCTGTGTGATTTGAAGAGTTTCTTTGGGAGAAAGACCAGTAAATCTCAGTGAGGTTGTAGAAATACACCTGTAAAGGGAAAAATGTATACTCCTTTATGAACTAAAAAGTTGTTTAGACTGTGTAAAACAACTCATCAAAAAGCTTTTTCACAAAAGTGTCATCAGTCTGTTTGAAAGTTTTATGTATTCATTTGATTTTAAGAAACCAAAATAATAAATGGAAAAAAATAAAAAAAAGTCTAAAGCAGCTGAAGCCTAAGGAAAGCTAAACCTGAAGAAAGAGCTAAAATTACTAATTGGTTTACTGATCAGTTGTACTTTGTTCGATTGATTTGCAATTAATTCTGGTTTGTGGTGCATAAAAGACAGAGGCTGGCGCCAACCTTGGAGGTAGTGGATACCTTATACTCACTTAGAGGGTGAAAGGGGGAGAACATCAATACGATGTTGTGAGTCTGCTCCAGGACTCACGCTGATACTGTCTTCTTCATTTGTTGGGGCTATGAGGCAGAGTGTATGGAACAATACATATTCTGTCCATTTTAAAAGGGAAGTGATGGATGATTTATCCGCTTAAGTGCAGGTAGGTGATGTGTAACCCTGATCTGCCAGTGCCATTAGTGTGATCTTCTGCTTTGGGATACACATAATAGAATTAATGTTTTATATTCCACTGGGATATATTATACAGAGCTGTGCAGCAAAAATAGCTCTGTATCATATAATAAGGCATATCAATTTATAAATATGTTAATAACTAACAAACATCCTCTCCAATGAGCATGTAGCGATTACAAGAATTTTTCAGCTACTTTATTTTTCTGTATAAATTAATGTAATTTGAGATGTTAAAGATTGTGTATTAAAATATTGAGTAATACATGTTTTTCCCATTTTAGCTAACTTTTAGAAAGTTTGATTTCATAATAACCTTGAACCTTGAAAATCTGCAATATGTTTACATGAAAAATCATCAGGAGAACAGGGATTCAGCAACACATTTCACTGAGCGTTATATCGTGTATAACTGTGTTTGTGCCCAGTAAAAGACCTTGAACCTTGATTTCATGTTCAATTAATTTTAACTATCAAAATGTCTGTGGAGAAGACCCCATTGCCTTTGCAGGTTTGCAATAGATGAACACGTGTTTTTTCAATAAAAAGTGAAAGAAGTTAATCGCTGCCCTCTTAAAGGCTGAGGTTCATAAAAACTAGTTCACAGGATGGAGTTAGACAGGGGCAGAGTCGAAAGAGAATCAGCTTTCCTCTGAGTGGTAGAACGAGGACTGTTAAAGCAGATTTTTGGTCAATTCTGGTTCACACGTGTATAATAAATATAAAAGGCAGTCCCCTTCCTGTTTTAATTAATGAAATTACATACTCATCGTGTTTTTTTCCAAAAGTGACAACATTTTTTCATGAAGTCCTGATAACATTATTATTATTATTATTATTATTATTATTATTATTACTTGATCTTCTACTCCATGGTTGTATTGGGTAGAAAATCACTGAGTGTTTCAGTTTGCCAAGACAATTAAAAAGGTATGACAGTATTTTCTAATCCTGCACATCAGAGCATGACATTAATTTATATTTACCCACATCACCCAGCTGGACAACTTTTCAGGCAATTCATAATCAATGACATTCAATCATGTCTTCAATCTTCATTCTGTGTCTTTAGCTTACGGTGTGTGGAGAATGATTGTGTGCATATCTTTGTATTGGCCTCTAAAATATGGTTTTCCTTCAGTCCAGTCACACCTTCAGATCAGTAGATTATATATACTAATTTATTGTTTGATTCATTAATGAGGGAAATTACAGTCAAGTGTGATGTTCCTTGTGAGAATAAAATACAACCCCTGCATGGAAATTTGAAAATCAAAGTAGTAAAATTTTAAATAGAGACTTCACTAGAAAGAACCACACCATCAATTTGAAGTTTTAATGTTTGTTGAATGCAGATGAGCATTATGTTGGTGAAGACTGAGTCAAGCTGCTGCAGTGTGGGGGAAGGCTTTGTCAGGGATCAGTAGCAGCTCCAGGGCCCCTAGGAAAAAGGAGCAGTAAAGGGTGGGAGGGTGGGGCATGAGAAGCGTGGACAAACATGTGGGAAGGGTAGAGTGGTATGTATAGGCATATGACAGACAGTGGAGTGATTAGGTTGGAGTCCTGCTCCTGAACTTCAGCTAAAAAAAAAGAAGTATCTCCATTTTACTGGCACACCATCAATTTGAAGCTTGATTGTTTGTTAAATGCAAATGAACATTATGTTGGTGATGATTGAGTGAAACTGCTGCAGTGTGGGTAGATGGACAGGTTGCTTGGTGCAGCATCAGCAGTAATGTGGGGATTGTACTGGACCGTCATGGTAAAGAGGGAACTGAGCCAGAAGGCAAAGCTCTAAATTTACCAGTCAATCTACATTCCAACCCTCACCCATGGGTGACCCAAGAGCTCTGGGTAGTGACCAAAGATTACCTGGACAAGCGGCCAAAATGAGTCATTCCTAGCCCGCAGGGTGGCTGGGTACAACCTTAGAAATACGGTTAGGAGCTTAGATATCTGGAGGGAGCTTAAAGTAGAGTCACTGCTCCTTTCCCTTGAAAGGAGCCAGTTAAGGTACTTCAGAGACCTGATTCATATGTGTCCTGAGTGGATTCTTTGGGGGGCGTTTCTGAGCACATCTGCCTGGGAGGAGACTCCGGGGTTGACCAAGGACTCTTTGGAGGGATTCTATATCTCATCTGGCCTTGGAATGCCTCGAGATACCCGAGCAGGAACTGGGGGTGCAATGCTGGGGAGAGGGACATCTGGAATGATTTGCATCAACAGCTACCTCTGTGACCTGACCCTGGATTTTCTAAGCAGAAGAAAATGAATGGATGGATGGATTGTTGATGTGTGTGATGGAGGTATGTGCCACTGACATTATTGTGGCAGAAATTTAAACAGAAGATTGATGGGAGGGATATGATGGTGGAAGAAACTTATGCTACAGTACAAGATATGTACGCAGCAAACTGTTGACAATGTGTTAAGAAGCCTGTGAAACTGGCATCCCAGTACCAAAATGACAGCTGAAAATTGTTGAAGTGGAGGATAGAGATGAGTGAAACTGGCATCCTGGCACCATAAATGAGGGCAGAATATTGTTAATGTTGGGGTTTTTGAACTTCTTTACTTCTTTGGCCAGCAGGATGCCTGCTGCCTCTGGATCTATAATTGCAGACTGAGAATTGTAGCACCTAAAATTGCTATGGGAAGCAAGATACCTTGTGGGTAGAAACTGTCTGAGGGTGCTTGACGTGAAAGTTAACAAGTCTAAGTCTGGATGAGTGTTTCGGTGCTGTGATGTTGATGAGAGTTGTAGTAGACGGGACATAGGTTTATGGACTTGGTCATGTTTTGTGGGGTAGTGCAAGCAAGCAGCTCATGAGTGACTGTGGTTGCAGAAGGAACAAGCATGTCAGTATATGTACTGAACCTGACTGGTGATTAAAAGTAAAGGGTTGTTGACGTCGGGGTAGAGGTTAGTGATGCTATAATCCAGGTGATAGGAATTAAGGCAGAAGACTGATGACTGATGTTGTGAATTAAACAGTTGTAAGGGCAGCAGGTCCAGAGTGACCGCTGCTGCAGAAGAAGCAAGTGTGGGGTGCTGGTAAACAACTGGTTGAGCTGGTGACCCATGTATACGGGCTATAGTCCCAGATGCAGCAGTCATGGGTTCAAATCCTGCTCATGGCCCTTTGCTGCAAGTCCTTCCCCCATTCTTCTCCCCCACTTTCCTGTCTCTCTTCACTGTCCTATACAATAAAGGCAAAAAGGCCAAAAAAAAAAAAGAAGAAGCAAGTGTAGGTATCTGCACTAAGCCTTGCTGCAGGCGGTTAGGTTAAGATTGTTACAGATAGTATGTCCTGTTAACCGGAGCAATGCTTTTGCTTTGTGTCAGCGCCTTGGTGCAAGGACATTGGAGTGGAAAACTTAGTGGAATAACAGATAGTAATGATGCGGTAGATTAAAGATGATTGGAAGAGGAAGATCTACTTTGAATTGTGGTTTGATAGCAGACACTGATCATCTCCAGCCAGCCAGCTCTCAGCTGCCACTGCTCCCCTTTAAAGACTGTTATATAATCAAAAAAATTTTTACCTTCAACCACCACAACTCTCAGTCTGCTGTGTCTGGATCCAAAACCAACCCCCACCCAACAAAACAATCGGTCCTAGATGGCCCAAGCAGAAACTGGACACTTGAGACAAGCTCTCTCTCCTCCTAAGGAGCCCTCGTGGGGCAGCGCAAGATGGCTCTATGAGAGGTGATGACAGCACTCTTCGGACTGACCTTTGTCGCCCAGCACACGATCAGTTTCGGTTTTCGTGTGGCTGAGAACGGCTGGGACAAGGTAGCATTATAAGGTGGTTTGTCTTAGGTTTAGGAGAGAATGTTAAAGATGAATTGGGTGTACAAGATGAAACTTTCATTTTAGTCAAGTTAATTTCTCTGTCTAAACTTGTCTTCACTCGTGCTCTTTGTCACGCTCTCCACATCCAGCGTGGTGTAGTGACAGTCTCTCCCTTCCCCCTCCCTTTTCTCTACCTTTTCTCCAGGTGTGAGTGAGTGTGGCATGTGTGCGTGGAATCCTGGCAGGTACTGACAATTGGGTAATCATCTAAGTGGACACACCTATGGCAGGGAGTGGTCCACCTGCAACGACTCACCCTCCTGCCATAAAAGTGAGACTCGGACCGCTACTTGATGCCGGACAGTAAACTAATCCTTTCCTGACCCTCCCAGACTGCTCCACATGCAACCTGCCTGGACCTCCTGCCTACCAGCATTTGTCACGTGGTCATCCTCGGATTTCATTCTGGATAGCTCCACCCGGACTCAGCACCTGCCTCCACCATTCACTTCAGCCACGCCACACGCCATGTCCGCTTCCCCTCCTGTCCCTCACAATTCCTAGTGGTCAGTTAAGTTATCCTCTCTCTCTTAGTCTAGTATTTTTCTTAGTTGTGTAACTTGTTACCACATTTTCTGCCATGTTGGCGTTTAGAAAACTTTATTATTTATACCCATGTCTCGCCACGTACGGGCTAAATTGTTTGTTACACTGTGTGCATATTTTCCTGATTCCTACTTCACAGCTTTCCTAGCTTGGTTGTACCAAGTGCCGGTTAGGTTATTGTAAGCATTTTCCTGCTGGTGTATTTATATATTTATTGTCATATTCACGTTTGGGTTCGTCTCAGTTTTGTTTGTGTCGTTCACCTCCTGTCCCATGGGTGTCTCCCACGGTTTATTTTCCCATTGGTAGGTTTCTGTTTATCAGTTCTGTTTTGGAGTTTTGAGCTTCCTGTGTAAATTTTTACATATTATATTTTTGTAAATAAATTCATTGCGATATATACTGTGGTTTTGTCGTGTCTCTGTTGCCTCGTGCTTGAGTCTGTGAAGCAATCTGTGACACTCTTAATAAATTCGTTGTTTACTACCACACCAAATGTCATTTTCTGTGTTTTGGACCAAAACCAAGCTGTGAATTTTGTGCCTTACACAAAATCAAGCCACCCTGCAAAGCAGTCCCATACAGTCCTGGTTTGAATTATTGACACTTGTGAATTTTAACAAAATTATTCAGAAATTCAACTGAACCAATTTTGTATAATCAAAATGTTTTTAACAAAATGGCAAAGGTTACTGATTATTCGCATTTTTCTTGCTAAAATTTGGCTTAAGTACTTTTGGCAACCATGACAGTCTCTGAATGTTACTTCTAAAAGCTTCTTGCACCTGTTTGCTGGTAGTTTCTGTTCTTCTTTTATTGCCGTGTGTTCAGGCTCTTAAGTTTGCAGCAATTGTTTTTGCAGTGTCAGATTTCAGCACTAAAATGTTTTAGTAATCTTTTGATTTCATCACTCAATGCCTCCCATACCAGAGGCAGTAAAGCAACCTCCAGCATGTTTTAATGTAGGTAGGGCGTTCTTTTCCAATGATTCTGATTAGGACAGCCTCTGACAATGTCATTTTTAGGACTCGTTTGGCTCAGTAGTACTGAGTATAACTGATACTTTTGCCTGTAAAGTCAGTCAGAAAATACTGCGGTGAACTCTTAATAAAGTTATTAATCATGGTGTATAAGTTTTCATGGAGAATGTGAATGTATTGATACCATGGACAAGGACTTTAAGTTCTCATTCTAATCATAATAAGAATTTATTTTATTCCCTCAATGTTTTTAATTTTCTTTCTCCCTGCACCTCTGTCCTAATGTGTGGTCTGTGACAGCAGCTCTAATGCCCTGTTACTGGAGGAAACAGAGATAAGGAAGTGAGAGAAAGTCTTGACCACAGATGCTCTCTGAATCCAGACTGTTAGCTTTTTAGCGCTGGGTGTGCAGTGATCTGGTTACGCAACGTGCCACCACCACATTCAGAGACATGCTAGAAGCCTTCCCTGGAGACTCAGGAGAGCAGCTCCAGTCTCCAGCTTGGCTGAGAGAAAGATCTGTCTTGGACGTCACTGTGTCTGCCCACCCACCAACCCCCTCAACACACACACATACATACAAAGACATACACATTAACATCATGCATCACACAGCCAGCTGGGCCACCGCTTACAAATTACACACACCAACATACCTGTTCATGACAGGTAGTGAATGACAAAGGTGGCGATGCATCACGTCAAGTGAGGGACAACATATTTTGGACAGCACAGCTTTAAAGTGGAAAAGAAAAATGTTTTTGTTTTTTTTTTACTTAGAAGTAGGTATTAGCTCATTTATTAACATGCAAAAAATGATAGAATGAGTTTGGTTGAATTACCCTGTACAATGCAGACGTGATAACCAAGACTTGGAAAATTAACTTAAATGCAGTGACTACGGATGGTGGCAAAGTAAAAATCCATAATTCCAAAATTTCAATTTAAGCTTGAGATCTTACACTAAACAACAGCACATGTGAGTGACAGGCAAAAATGTAAAACTAGAGACTTCCAATAATCGAAAAAGACAAATGACACAGACTTACTGGGCAGTATTCATTTTATCAGTGGAAACTATGACAAAAATATTTGTTACTGACCTTGACTAAAACTAAATACAAATTAACAGTTCAAGATGAGAAATATGATCAAGCATTTTGCATTTCTTTCAATGACAAATAAAAACTGTAACATGGGTGATGTGAATGTAGCATTACTTTTATTTCATGTTGGATATCTTCAATGTTGTTAAAGGAATGGCTCAGTTCTAGGATTAATGACAACTTTTTTTTCCCCATTCAATCATCTTTGGGATGTTCACTAATGAAATATGTTGGATGATGGTGTGTTGTTGTTTTCCAACCAGTTGAGTTTCTTCACAAGTTGAACAAACACTAAACATGAACAATTTATTTTAGTGGGCAAGTGACTGAATTGTCTTCTAAACAATGTTACTGATCTGTAGTGGAGAGAACATGTCGCTGAGGTAAGGGGGATGTTAATTAGCAGGACATACAGAGAGAAAGAGTTGGAAATCATATTAACTAGATTTACTCAAACTGATACTGAACCTTTTCCATTAACCTTATAGTTAATGAGAGTAACACTTGTAACCATAGTAACCATACACAAACATTGTAACAGCTCCAGTCTCATAATGCTTTGAAGATGTAAAAATTAAAAAAGCAAAATTTAAATGAAAATCTAAATTCTTTTTAGCTTTTGATGACTAAAATTAAAACACTAAAAAATAAATGACTAAAATTTGACTTAAAATAAATACTGTCACTTGGGGAGTGAGGAAAAATAAAAGAACAGGTATGCTCATACATTAGAGAACAACTTGGAAGAAGGCAACTGAGAGTGAAGAGCTAGAGGTATAAACTAGAGATGCGCCGATCCGATACTGGGTATCGGTATCGGGCCGATACTGGACGAAATTACGGTATCGGATGATTTACTTCACAGTGGTAACTGGCCGATCCGATACCGCCACACACACACAATCCTGCCTTCCGACACTTCCATGTGTTCGTCTGCTCATTGGCTACAAGTTTACAGCGTCAGAGAGTGTCTGCAACCCGACTGGTCGAATCTACAAGGGTGGAACTCGTGCGTACCGGGTTGACTGTCTGAGACACTCCATTGGCCCTTCAGGCTGTCACTCACCCCCAAAGCCCTCCTACTGGCCAAACTAGGTGTCAATCAAAAGCTGAGACGTCCGTCTAGCTGACTGTAGCGCTTTCAGCGCAATCTAAAACAGATTCAGGCTGACTTTGCCAGAAGAAATGAATAAAACAGCCAGAGCTGATCTCAAGCTGGGAAGACATTACTGCAGAATTTGTGCCTTTGAGGATCTAATGCATGTTATGGACCGAATTATTTTACGGGATTATGTTCACTGGTTNATTATTTGGATGGGTGAGTGAATACTTTTGGCAATATAGTGTATGTAGGCAGATTGTACCCACCTGAGGGGTACTGTATTCTTAGAGATGGTGGATATCCATATACATCACAACCCATTGCACTCATCACACCATACAGAGAGCCAGTGACAAATCCAGTTGCAGCAAGATTCAAAAGACATCATGCAAAGGCTTTGTCTGTTATTGAATGGGTGTTTGGCATCATGAAGACCAGGTGGTGATTTTTCAAGGCTCTAAAAGTGTATACTGTTTTTGCTGTGAGGGTCATTGCATGTTGTGCTATTTTGCACAACTTCTGTCTCAGAGATGGAGACATAATTGAGCCTGTAGAAGAGGAAATGAGGACAGATGATGAAGGTGGTCAGCTTCAGCACAACTTTCATTGTGGTGAGCATCTGCGTGGATGCATCGCTGCTGCTCCGTCAGCACCAACCAGCACTCCCAATGCTCTTAATGACCAAGAGTCCACGACTACTATTAAGGGAACACAAAACTCTTCCACATGTGCTTTTTAGTTCAACTTTCATCCATTTAATTAGTTTAAATTGGTTTTGCAAATAGTGTAAATAGTGATTACCAATTCAGCCTTCAATCTGTAGCCTATCCTCAACTCTGTTAAACTCATTTGTGTCAGGAGCCCTGCTTCAGCCCCTGCCTGGCTCCCCTTTTCTATGCCTCTCCCTGTCACAGAGCCTGAGCCTCAGTTCCTGCCTATCTCTCTGTCTTTCTCTCTGTCTGTCAGCCTGTCAGGAATCAAGCCACACACATCAGGTCAATCAGAGACAGACCTTCATTCCCTGTGCTTCTGCCGGTCCCCAACCTGTTCCTAGCCTGCATTCCCCCAGCCAGCCTTCTCCTGCCAGTGGTCCCCAACCTGTTTTCAGCCTGCATTCCCTGAGACTGTCTGCCCCATCCTTCTGTTTTAGTACCCTGTTGTGTGAGTATGAAGTTTTGTTGGTTTAGCTTAGTTTTTTAGCTTGGTTTTCAGTTTCACTTCTGGTTTAATAAATCCTTTTGTACATTTAACCTGTCTGCCTGATCTTTGTCCGCACCTGGATTGCCCGATCCCCGCACCGTGACAGTATGCTCTGGCCAGATCTGAACCTAGCAGACACAGAACCCAGCTCTGATTCATCTCTGGTGGAGGTGCTCGAATTGTGATCCGTCTCGTGAGGGTGCTCGTGGCTGTGGGTTACCGTGGTGTGGGCTCGAGGGAGGAAAGGCAGGCGTGCCGGGTAAACGCTGGTGCTGGAGCCGAGAAGAGACACTGGAGGCACACAGAGAAAAAAGTACAATAAGCTCAAGAAACTCGAAAAAGGTAAACTTAGCACAATGCTCAACGATGTGTAGCGGCTAAGCGGCCTGACTGTACCACTGGGGATGTATCACAATCATCTGGCGCTGGAGTTCTGTGAGACACCCGTATTTGAATGGAAAACAGCTGATGAGCTGATGAGCCACAGCTGCCAGCGCGAGAGCGTCCTTCTCTGATCGGCTTTGCCCAGCCTGCAGGGAAAAGAGAGACATGCCCACCAAAGACACCAAGAAAGAGAAAAACAAAACACCACATATTTCACAGTCCTCACACCACAAAGGATTAAGGCAGTTCTGAAGGCAAAAGGGGGTCCAACCCTGCTAACAAGTGAAGCCATTTTCATGCAATGTTCATAAAATTCCACCGTTCTTGCAATTAGTCTTGTCCTTCAGCTCACTTTCACAGCGTTATAACTCAGTTCGTGTCTGTCTCTTTTTGTGATAAGATAATAAACCTTTAGTTCTCCCCATGCCAGGGGAATTTAAATTATTACAGCAGCAACATTTTAGAAAAGAAGAACACAGCAGCACTAAACACATAATAATAACAATGAAAGTAATAATATGTACAATATATACAAAGGACGAAAAATGAAAATTAATAAATACAGTATTAGGAATAAATACAGTATCAGTAAAAGTGCAATGCAATCAGTGCAAAGAATTGTGACCATGTTGAAATGTTACCATGATGATGCTGATGACATTATGTAAGTCTGGTTTATGTGAACATCAGCCAGTGATGCTTATGTTGTACAGTCGTACAGCAGATGGAATGAATGACCTGCGATAGCACTCCTTCTTGCAGGGTGGGTGTGGCAGTCTGCTGCTGAAGGAGCTGCTTAAAGCCCCCACAGTCACGTGCAGTGGGTGAAAGAGGTTATATATGATGGATGTAAGTTTGGCCAGCATCCTCCTCTAACCCACCTCCTTGATGGAGTCCAGGGAGCAGCCCAGGACAGAACCGACTCTCCTGACCAATCTGTTCAGTCTCTTTCTGCCCCTGTCTGTGCTCCCTTCTCCTCATCAGATCATCCATCCATCCATCCATCCATCCATTTTCTTTTGCTTATCCAGGGTCGGGTCGCGGAGGCAGCAGGCGGACCAGGTCATTCCAGACATCCCTCTCCCTAGCAATGCTTTTCAGCTCTTCCTGGGGATCCCGAGGCGTTCACAGGCCAGCTGAGAGATATAATCCCACCAACAGGTTCTGGGTCTTCCCCGGGGTCTCCTCCCAGGTGGATGTATTTGGAAAACCTCCAGAGGAAGCCTCCCCGGAGGCATCCAAATCAGATGTCCAAACCACCTTAACTGACTCCTTTCAATGTGAAGGAGCAGCAGCTCTACTCCGAGCTCCCTCCGAATATCTGAGCTTCTCACCCTATCTCTAAGACTGAGCTCAGCCACCCTGCAAAGGAAGCTCATTCCAGCCGCTTGTATCCGCGATCTTATTCTTTCGGTCATGACCTAGAACTCATGACCATAGGTGAGGGTTGGGACATAGATGGACTGGTAAATCAAGAGCTTTGCATTGTGGCTCCACTCCTTCTTCACCACGACGGTACAGCACCCGCGTTACTGCTGACACTGCACCGAGTCGATTGTCCACCTGGCGTTCCATTTTCCCGTCACTCATGAACAAGATCCCGAGATACTTAAACTCTGTCGCTTGGGGAAGCAACCTCAGTCTTCTTAGCAGGTGGAAACAACTTTGGTCCTTCTTGTACAGGACCTCCGTATTATGTGACCAGTCCAGTTTGTTGTTGAGGTGAACACCCAGGTATTTGTATGTGTCCACCATCTTGATGTCCAGACCCTGGATGTTCACTAGTGCAGTCCAAGAAGTCTTACTCCTGCAGAAGTCGATGATCATCTCCTTCATCTTACTAGCATTGAGCTGAAGATGGTTTAGCTCACACCAGTGGACGAAGTCAGAAATGACAGTCCTGTACTCCCGCTCGTCCCCCTCAGCTACACACCCAACAATGACTGTATCGTTGAAGAACTTCTGGAGGTGACAGCTCGCAGAGTTGTAGTCGAAGTCCAATGTGCACAGGGTGAAGAGAAAGGGGGAGAGCATTTTCCTCTGTGGGACTCATGCTGCAGACTACCACATCCGACATACAGTCCTGAAGCCTTACGTACTGTGGTCTGTTGTTGAGGTAGTCAATGGTCCATGCAGCCAGGTGACAGTCTACTCCCGCTATTTCAAGCTTTACCCCGACCGGAAAGGGTGGATTGTGTTCAAAGCATTGGAGAAGTCAAAGAACATGACCCTCACAGTGCTGCCGGTGTTCAGCAATCTGTACAGCAGGTAGACGACTACATCGTCCACTCCAATGTTCAGTTGATTAGCGAACTGTCGTGGATCCAGATGTGGACTCACCTGGGGACAGAGGTTCTTGAGGACAATCCTCTCCATGGTCTTCATCAGATNTGAGACATGCTTTTGGCTGTTGTTTCCTTTCTTAGAAAAGCAAAATCTATGCTTTAATAGTATGAGGCTTTTGATAAAGCCATCTTAAACAAATGTATCCATGCAAATAAGTCATTTCCAAAGAAGTTTAGGAGGAGAGATGGTATCGGTATTGGCAGATACTCAAAGTTGAAGTATCGTATCGGTATCGGAAATCAAAAAGGGGTATCAGTCCATCCCTAGTGTAAAGCCAGGAGCTAGGAAATAGACTCTAGAGTAATACATTACAAAATAAAAAAGGAAATAACTACACAACAGTTGCATAGGCAGTAATCCAGCTGCTTCTTTTTTTTTTTTTTGGAGCTGTTGTAACGGTGAGCTTTCCCCACTGTGGGATCAATAAAGTTATCTTTATCTTTATCTTTAAAACATTTTATCTTAAAGGTAAGGACAACTGCAGTCCTTTATGGTCAAAAGTTGTAAATGTTGGTGACTTTACTGTATACTGTCGGCATACTGGTCATTGTATTTCTGCATCTGCAAGAAATTGCCAGGTAATTATGCCTTAAGGTCTTCTTTTGCTTCGAGTTAAACATTGTTTAACCATAATAAGGACTGGACAAGATCCCACACTAATTTAACACTATGTAGTGGAAGCTATAGACATTATTACCCCGTGGATAAATAATCCCACCGTCCTGTCAGGGCATTTTCAATTAAACATGAAAAAATCCATGGCAGCATCATTGGAAAGATTTACTGTTTAAGGTCCCTATGACCCATCCTCTGACCCCTGACATGGCAGTCAGATATTTGTCTGGGTCTTTAAATTTGCCATTTAGGCCAGCCTGTCTCGACTGCTATTGATAGTTCTATTGATCTGTGTGTGTCAAATGACCACAAAGCTAAATAAATTAATCTAAAATCAAGAGGTCAAGCAGATAAACCAATTGGCGACAGCATTAAAAATATTTGAGTGTTACTGGAAGTACAAGTCGTGAAGTGGGGCCTCCTTGGATCAGACTTGTTTTATCCAGTGCATCCCACTGATTCTCAATGGGATTGAGATCTGGTGAATTTGGAGGCCGAGTCAACACACTGAACCTTTTGTTCATAAAACAATTTATGAGCAATTCTTTCAGAGCATGGCACATTGTCCTGCTAAAAGAGGCCCCTGCCGTTATGCTGCCATGAGAGGGTGTCTGCATTTAACCAAAATTATTTCAAATATGTTCAGTGTCATCTGGAGATCTTTGCAATGCAAAGTTATCAAAACTGGGCTTTTCACTATACACTGTTGCAGCAACGAAGCAACAAATTAAAAATGTTTTCGTATTAAACAGAGAATTGTTGTAACACAAATGTACATTTTGCAGCATACCCAAAGTATCTCATGCTTAATAGGAGTCCCAGGCATTAACACATCTACATGCCAACACTGAGTTATAGTCATAGCTCCACCTACTGGCACCAGGAAAGCAGTCTTATATCCAATGTATATGAAATTTTTATTATGGGTTTTACGTGAAATATAAGACAACATATGATATGCGAGTGTTCTCTGCAGTGGACACAGAAGGTGATCTGAGGATGTATGTACACACTAAAACCCCTCAAATGCAGCATGCTGTTATGTGCACATAGGTGGCAGGCCTGATCACTGGGTGTGGGTTTTTCTTGACTTGATTTATTCATTCATTCATTCATTCATTCATTCATTCTTATTTAATATATTCTGTTGATCTCACAAGGGGAAATTCTCTTTTCACAAATCCCAGAAGAGTTTTGTGTCCTGTAATGTTTTAAATGTTTTAAGTGTCCATCTGACCTAACTTTACTTATTTTTTTCTTTGTTTTTTTCATTCATCAAATATATCTAATTACAAATTCTTCTTGGTTAAACCCTTGGCTTGTAAATGAATTAGCTAACCACATGCTAGACACATACCACTGCTATATCGTTGTACGTGATGAAAAACACCAGGTCTTTCAAAAAAGTACAAAGAACAAAAAGGTCAATTAGTTCCCAGCAGTAAGTAGATTTGACTATTTTCCATTAGTATTTTATGCATCTGTACTAGCAGACACCAGCTTATTACAACTGATTTATTTGCTTTTGTGAGGGCCATTGTGAAATGCTGCTCTATAAATAACAAAGCAGCAATCCATAGGCAGCATTCACATGGCCTCAAGAGTATGTAGTCTATACAAAAGATTGGCTGGTTGCTAGGAGCACAAAAGCACCACAGCCATTAGAGGACTGATAGAGTTTTGCCTCCTGCCATCAGGAGAAAACTATAATTAGACATTAATTGGAGACTCTATTAAGGCACTACACTGTGTGTGTGTGTGTGTGTGTGTGTGTGTGTGTGTGTGTGTGTGTGTGTGTGTGTGTGTGTGCGTGTGTGTGTGTGTGTATACGTACATGTATCCCCCAGCACACATGCACACATGTGAATGTCATGTGTCCCAAGATAAGCTATCCTAATACTCTAAAAATACATTATGTATGTCTTAATTTGAATGCATGTGCTTGATCAAACAGGTCTCGCCATTCATAGCATTTTATTTGCATGTGAGATGAATAGACAAACTTTAAGACCACACAAAAAATATCACAAAATTCATCCAAAGAAGGTTGACAACAAGAATGACAATGGTGTGGTCACTTTGTTAAACCAGCAATTTCATTTACAAAAACTACGGTAAAAAGATTTCCGCAACAAAACGTGTTAAAAACAAGAACTATAATTTTTATATATATTTTTTAATAAACAGTAATATGTGAGACAGACAAATGGACAAATAAAAACTTGTATGAGTCTGTATAGTCAATAAGGTTCATTTTGTAGCCTACTCAGTGATATCATCTATCTAGCACTACTGTCATCTGACATTACTGGTTCTTGCTCGACAATCCATTAAAATTAGAGAGTTTTAACAAAACAGCTGAGACAAACTGAAAATACAGGCTGCACACTGGTATGTAACAATATCAAGCACTGTGAATATGGATGCAATATTGACAGAGAGAGAGGTTTATAATGATGGACACTGATGAATATATTGGATTTACTGTGTCTGAACAAGTCCCCAATATGTTTACACAATATTCAATTGTACAATGTGTGACAAAAATACAGTAAAATTTGACTGAAACCAATATACATTTTCATCAAATGACTAAAACAAATCAAAATCAGATAGTTGCAGATCAAAGCTAAATTAAACCTATTACTTGTCTTCCCAGTTTCACACATCACAGAACCTTTGTTAGATAGCTGAAGATGGACCCAAAAATCTGCAGTGTAACATGGCAGACTCTACTCTGCATGTAAAATACTCAAAGAAGCTCAAAAAGAAAAAGATATAATTTCCATTCTGAGGCTGTGTCTGAAAGATACATCTTTGCAGGGGAAATGGCATTATTTTGTGTCACTTTACCTCGTCCAATGGCATCTCTTATGCCTTTGAAGGAAAAGGAGCTTCAGATGTAGGAAAATGAAAAAATTGCAATACTTTTCTGTCATTTTGTCTGGCTATTTTGAGTTAAATTAGATCAAGGGGTGTTGCATCTGTCTTGTGTAACACAATGAGAAGCATTGGTTTGTTGGGAATAGCAGCTGTACCTCTTCAGAAGATCAAAAAGCCTTCCAATCAAGGTGTGTTCTCTGTCATTTATCAAGATATATCAATATTTCTGATGAAATTACACCAGGCTAAAGCAACCCATCAACCTGGACTGAATATGAAAAATAGAGGCAAAGTTTATTTAGTCTTGCAGATATTTAGGTAAAGTTTTTCCGTGTGTTTTATGCTTTCACAAATGTTGACCAGGTTCTGAGTGGTTATTGCCAAATAGCATAAGACTCTCAAATAATATTGTAGGATTTTTTTTTTTTTTTAAACAAAGACCAAAATGTATCAAATAAATGATTTTCTTTTTTGAAATTTATATTAAGAGGGTCATTGCTTCCCTGCTGTTTTGACTGTATCAAAGATTATTAGCAATATCCACACATTAGAAAGTGTAGCCATATATGGAATGGTGATATCACTGTCATCCTAAGAGGGAAAAGTTGTGGCTATTAGATTGCTGGAAAATCACATCTCCATGCTAAATAAATAATGTATTTCAAAGAGACAGGACCATGCAGGACTGATTTTCTTGTGTGACAGCCAAGCTGTTACAATTTAGAAGTAGTAACTGGAGGTTATTCAGAACTCAGAGAAAGTCAGGTCATGTATCAGATAGATAGATTTGCAACCTATTTGAATTTTGCCTTCTTTTTTTCTTTTTTTTCATATTTTCACAATTTAATCTACACGTGGTAACTGCGCATTACTGTGGTCTCAAATTGTGGGAATAGCAGAGACTATTGAGTACATTTTTTACAATATCATTACCTGCTTGTATGGGTTAGTTTTATGATACAAACATTTGCAATATGATAAGCAAGTCTGGTATCTATTAGAATTGCACCTAGAGAGCAAATACTAACCGTCTAACTACACTTTGAAAAATCATCTTAATCCATTCCAAAAAGAGAAGAGGTTTTAAATTTTACATCAGTATTTCTTGTCAGCAGGATTGGCTCATCTCTAGGTTTTTACCAAAGGTTACCAGTGTGTAAGGTAAGGCATGTACATGGGTGGAAAAAATTGTTGGTACCACTCGGTTAATGAAAAAAAAACCACAACGGTCACAGAAAAAACTTGAATCTGACAAAAGTAATAATAAATAAAAATTCTAAGAAAATTAACCAATTAAAATCAGACATTGCTTTTGAACCGTGGTTCAACAGAATTATTTTAAAAAAAAATAAACTCAGGAAACAGGCCTGGACAAAAATGATGGTACCCCTAGAAAAGACTGAAAATAACGTGACCATAGGGACATGTCCAATCAAGGTGTGTCCTCTAATTAGCATCACAGGTGTTTACAAACTTGCAATCAGTCAGTCGGCCTATTCATAGGGTTACAAGCAGTCACTGTACTGTTTGGTGACATGGTGTGTACCACACTAAACATGGACCAGAGGGAGCGAAGGAGAGCGTTGTCTCAGGGGATTAGAAAGAAAATTATGGACAAGCATGTTAAAGCTAAAGGCTATAAGACCATCTCCAAGCAGCTTGATGTTCCTGTGACTACAGTTGCACATATTATTCAGAAATTTAAGATCCATGGGACAGTAGCTAACCTCCCTGGACGTGGTCATAGGTGGAAAATTTATGACAAATGGAAGAGACAGATAATACGAACGGTAACAAAAGAGCCCGAACAACCTCTAAAGACATTAAAGGTGAACTCCAAGGTCAAGATACATCAGTGTTGGATCACACCATCCGTCGTTATCTGAGCCAAAGTGGACTTCATGGGAGACGACCAAGGAGGACACCATTGTTGAAAATAAATCATAAAAAAGCCAGACTGGAATTTGCCAAACTGCATGTTGACAAGCCACAAAGCTTCTGGGAGAATGTCCTATGGACAGACAAGACAAAACTGGAACTTTCTGGCAAGGCACATCAGTTCTATGTTCACAGATGCAAAAATGAAGCATATCAAGAAAAGAACACTGTCCCTACTGTGGAACATGGAGGAGGCTCTGTTATGTTCTGGGGCTGCTCTGCCGCATCTGCCACAGGGTGTCTTGAATCTGTGCAGGGTACAATGAAACCTCAAGACTATCAAGGTATTCTAGAGAGAAATGTGCTGCCCAGTGTCAGAAAGCTTGGTCTCAGTCGCAGGTCATGGGTCTTGCAACAGCATAATGATCCAAAACACAGAGCAGCTAAAAACACCCAAGAATGGCTCAGAGGAAAACACTGGACTATCCTGAAGTGGCCTTCTATGAGCCCTGATCTTAATTCTATTGAACATCTGAGGAAGGAGCTGAAGCATGCCGTCTGGAGAAGGCACCCTTCAAACCTGAGACAACTGGAGCAGTCTGCTCATGAAGAGTAAAATGCCTGCTGAGAGGTGCAGAAGTCTCATTGACAGGTCCAGAAATTGTTTGATTTCAGTGATTGCCTCAAAAGGTTGTACAACAAGATAAGAGATAAACTTGTATTCATCACATACACAATTATACACAGTACAATGCATAGTGAAATGTGCTTAGTACCTGCATCCAGTTGCAATAAAAGCAAACTTTATTATGATGTTACTGTCTGATGTGGATACTCAATCATGTGTGTGCAGAGTACAGCAGAGGGCTCAGCACGCAGCCCTGAGGAGATCCAGTGTTGAGGGTGAGGGGGGAAGAAGTGTGGTTACCCACACGTACCACCTGTTGTCTGCCAGTGAGGAAGCTGTGGACCCACCTACACGGGGAGGTGTTCAGTTCAAGGTCACACAGCTTGGTGACCAGCCTGGAGGGCACAATGGTGTTGAATGCTGAACTGTAATCCACAAACAGCACTCTCACATAGTTCCCTCTCCCAGTGTCCACATGAGAAAGAGTTTTGTGGAGCATGAAGGTCTATGGCATCATCTGTTGACCTGCCTGGGCAGTATGCAAACTGTTATGGGTCCAGGGTGGCAGGTAAGGAGGAGGTGGTGAAGGTTTTGATTAGTTTCTCAAAACATTTCATCACCACGGATGTGAGGGCTATGGGGTGATAGTGATTGGGACTGCTGGGCTTGGTTTTCTTCAGGACAGGCACTATAACAGACTTTTTAAAACAGGCGGGAATTCAACACTGTGTGTGGGAGAGGTTAAATATTAAGGTGAA